>NW_017727005.1:0-321 GCF_001865875.1 Lupinus angustifolius | reverse complement strand
ACGGGTAGCTCCAAATCCGAGCAAAGCTGTCTATCTGACAAGCACACGTCCGAAAAGCAAGCAATAGAAAAGAAGAGAAATAGAGAGAGTAAGACATCTAATGAATATAATTCATTGACGGTGTGGACTTACTCAAAATATTACACACAGATATGAAAAACATTTCATATATATATAATATATCACATTATAACTCATCAGTTGTTATAGTAAACAATTATCCAATTCACATGAGTAATATAACCAAACCCATTAATTGTTCTCATAAACAATTATCTAATCAACCTATGTAATGTAAACAACACTTATTCCCAAACAATA
>NW_017727004.1:0-890 GCF_001865875.1 Lupinus angustifolius | reverse complement strand
AAGGGACTCACCTCACCTAGACTCTCCCTCAAGGCATTGTTGATGAATCACCGTCCAACAACATTGTCCCTCTCAACATCATGGTGCTCTAAGTCATCCCGTCAATTTCCTCTCCACTAGTCCATTATTAACCATATGCATATGAACACTAACCGCAGTTAGATGATTAAATCTTTTAATCATTATTTACCATGCTCGGCCCACCTTAAGTCATCTCCCTCAGGAATGCTTCTTGTGGGTCCCGATCTTACGTTAACACGTAATATAAAGGAAATACATCCCACCACTACGACCATCGTTGAATACCCTGGACGGTCCCAGACCAAGCCACTTACGGACAGACGATTTCACTCCGTGGTATCACGTATCCTTTTCTAAGCATCGCCCTAAAACATACATCCTTCTCGAAATACTTTCTTTAAAATTAATTTTTGAGTTTGACTATTTAATTCCAACACCTTGAATACTTTACTTTTTAATTCAATTACGGTGTTATACCAAAGTACTTTATATCACATACCCATACTAGCGTTATTACATACTCAACCAATCAATCCAAATAGTCAAACACAATTACTGTCTCTCGCCCAAGCAAGGACCCTTCACTCAAGCGAAAATTCAATCAACAATACCATTTTAAAACTGGGCATCTCTCGCCCAAGCGAGGCCCTCTCACCCAAGCGAGAATTGTTTTTCACCCAAGCGATGGACTTCTCTCGCCCAAGCGAGACCCGTTCGCCCAAGCGAGAAAGACCTGGACAGGATTCCAATTTTGCCCTTTTCGGCTATTCAAACGTATTTTCACATGGTTTTTCAAACACCTGCACCCAGAAAAGTTCCCAACAACATTCATATACCATATTCAACACCTTTCATCAACAATCATATAT
>NW_017727003.1:0-229 GCF_001865875.1 Lupinus angustifolius | reverse complement strand
GATGGTTTAGGAGATCTGGGTGTCATATTCGGACACCACTATGTCACGATGTGTTCTCCCTCACCTGAGTGTTTCGGGTCGCAAGGTTCTCTGTTTGCAGATGAGCTTACTTGATCCAATCTCCTCTCGAACTCTTCATTACGCCAAAATCACGTTAATTAGTTAACTTACGATAATTATTATACTTATGAAATAACTTTTTACGCGAAGATAAAACTTTCGATTTAAA
>NW_017727002.1:0-11351 GCF_001865875.1 Lupinus angustifolius | reverse complement strand
TAGACTAGCATAGGTGATGTGTCTAATGATGTTGGAGTGAGAGGATTTGTTGAGTGATTTTGAGGTACTAAATCAAGGCATTAATGAGTGAAATCTATAAGATTTAGTGGGTAGATTTTGTGAAGTGACTCATGCGACACGACGACTTCGGAAAAACGCGCGCGATTAAAACCATGCTCGAGTAGCCAAAAATGATCGCCCGATTTTACTTTACGGTTGGAACTTTGATTTTCGGCATTCCGAGTGAAAATATTTTAGAAAATAGTTATGGACCAACTCATGGTCTATCTTGACTCTAAATGTGATTACGAAGCCAACGGAACGATCGGAATTTGATTCCGATTTACGGAACTCAAAAACCACTTTTTGAGCCGTACCGGGTGAGATTCGGCCCCGACAGCGGTCCAAAATCGACTGTCTCCGAAAGTAATGAATATTTACCATCAAGTTGGAAATAGAATTACAAGATTAAAACTCAACTAGAGTTTCGTCTAATTCTTTACCGAAAATTCCCAGAAATTCATTTTCGAAAATATAATTAATAAAAACATATATTTTCAAGGTAGTAAAATTCGCGGCGTTACAATATTTATTTCAAATTAGACATTAGAAATGATAAGAACAACATTTTATTATTTATATTTGAAATAGATTTTATTTATAACTTAAATACCATAAAAGATGAATTTGAATTATGCGATTTATCATGTAACTACCAATAATGTGATGTGCGAAGTTTATTATTACCATTATAATTGTGATTATATAAATAATCGTGATTGGATCCTTAGCGGGTCAATGACAACACGACTTAATAAGAGATACAATTCCTACCTACTTTTTTGGAGTTGGGGAAAAAGAGATACCAAACATGAGTTTAAAACATATAAACTAGTATCTATATCCAATTTTGAAAATATAGTCAACTTTTCAGATTTTAAAAAGGTTTTGAATAGTTAGTTACAAGCAATTTTATACTTCTTTAAAAACATAGACCAACAAATCGTAAACTTTTACATGAATTGAGGCAAATAAATTATCTTTTAGCACAATGAATTAAATACATTTTTTCAAAGCAAACTTGACATCCACAATGTTAACTCCTAAAGTTTTTCAATAGGAATAACTTATACAATAAAAGAGTTGGGGGAAAAGAGATACCAAACATGAGTTTTATATTCGTTCACCCAATCCAGAACCAAGTTTTATCTATAATCAATCACATACCAAAGAGACAAGTATTATCTATGTATCTAGCCTCTCCTATCTCTAAAACATAAGAGTATTATTTGTGGATATAGCCTAATATAGTGTTTATACTTGTGATTAAAATTGTAGGTTACAATCCTTTCAAATCACACTATAGCGAGCACACAATTATGACACAAGGATAAAATTGAAGAGTATTAAAATATAAATGAATAAATTGATAATTCTTTTTGTTAACCAGGAAATAAAAACCTAAACATATATGATCAATAACTAAGAACATTTAAGCTTATATAGAAGTAAATATTAATTATAGTATATTCAAGTGAATAAAAGAGTAAAATCCTATTTTGTTTTCTCAAATTTGTTGCGTGTACTAATCTTGTCCTAGAAAAAAAATTATAACTCAAAATAGTTCTTAGTAATATCAAATATAGGTCTAATTAGTCTTTTGTTAATGTTTTTATCATGGTTATAAATATCATACTATAACGGTCGATTCAACTAGTGAACTAGTCTTCATACGGACACGAAATAACAATTATACTAGTAAAAAAAATTCAAAACTGATATTATGCCATATTGATCAAAACCAACTTGTGCATGGAAATTTTTATATTTTTCATAATGGTAAATTTCAGTTTGGAACATTAAACTTGATAGTTATATGTAACATGATCAACTAGTAAACAATTTTAATACTTGAGTAAACAATTTATTATATATATATATATACATATATATATATATATATATATTGTAAAATATATAATTGACAAGATCCAATTTTCGGTTGGAAGACCGATCCAATGACTTAGGAATAGGCAAACTCGATTTCGACCTATCCAAATTGATTTGGAGCCACAATTATGTTTTCTGCAATTAAAATATAAAAACTATTTTTAATGCCCAAATTGGATAATATGGTCTTTTGAATAAAAGTTTTGAGCTCAGGAGTTGATTATTGATCGGGGAAGGTATTAACATCACGTCCGCCCATATTAGAACAATAATCTCGCTAATCACATGACTTTTATACCCTTAAAATTTATTTATTTAAAATTCAATTACTAAAACAAAATATTTTATTTTTTTATTTTTGTGTCTGACAAGAGTTTATATTGCTCCTACATATCCATGGGTGCAATAAGGAAATCAGGATTACATAGTTCTAGTTCAAAAACTGATAAATTAGTTTATGTTTGATTGAATTAACATAGTGTTCAAAATATAATGATTTCAGTATAATAGAATAAATTGCGTAGAGATGATGTTGGTCGTAGACCTTCTCCTCGCATTAAGCGATGAGTTAGACACGACTCGAACTATGACTATAATATAAAAATTTCATAAAATGCATTTGATAATAATTAAATTTAATATAAATCAATTAATAGCGTAGAGATGGTGTTGGTGTTACACCTTCTCGCATTAAGCAAGAAGTTAGAGACGACTCGAACCATGACTGTGTACTATAAAAATTCCATGAAAATAATTTAGTTAAACTAAATAATTAAATATAATATGGAATTAATAGCATAGTGTTGAAGAGTTTTCTTGCTACTTTATTGAGGCAAATTCCTGATTGTTTATTTAATGAAAGGTCGATTCTTTGCTCGCCATCTCGACTTTGTTAAAATAAATTTTAACTCCGGTATAATGGTTTCAAGAATTTTCCTTTAATCAAATACTTAGTGTATTGAATTATTAACAATTTCATACCATCTCGGCTTTGTTGGATTAAATTCCAATACCGGTATAATGGTATGAATTTAGCAAATTAACACAAGTGATAATGAGTTATATTTATTTTCATTTTCCTTTATTAATTGAACTACTTCATTATGGAAGCTTAGTAAAGAATAAATAAATAAAGCAATAAATAAATGCTAGTTGTAGAATTTAAATGATAGAAAATAAATGTTAGATACGGAAAATAAATGACAAAAAGTAAAAGTTAGTAGTTAGATTACTAATTATGACTGTGTATTTTTCCTTTTCACAAAAATACAATTTATGAATTAAATTGCACTTTGATTTAAGGTTTCTTTCTTTGTCAACAAATAAAATTTGTAAGTTAACACTTTACTATTTTACATTTGCATCTCTTTCAAGATTCAATGGTAGTATAGTATAGGGTTATGTCGAACTACAAAGAATTGCCTAATAGAAATATACTCATACTTTTTATATTTTATCAAAAGTAAGAAAGTAACATATAAAGTTGTTTTTGTGATTTTATGAACTAAGAATCATGAAAAAGTAAAGAACTAACTATTTACAAATTCAAGAAGGTAAAATTGATTTGAAAGATGAAATTATTTCTTGACTCAAATGATTTTGAAAACATTACAAATCATGTGTTATAATTTTGGTTAATTCCACACACCATTTCTAAATCCTTCATCTAGTGTCCTAGAATGATAAGATGATTTTCAAACCTTATGTAATACACTAAACAATAGTTAGGTGTCACTCGTCGGAGTAGGTTGTCACACCCTACTCCAGGCTCCAATAACATCATTTAGCCTTAAACATAAGTTGTTTAAAATAGATGCTTGATGTGGCAAGTGAACGAAGGTGTAGGTTATACTTTTTAGTTCAATTGTCAATACTTTAGATGATCAAGCTAATACTGCATTAAGAACTTCATAAAGAATCAAAACTTAACCAAAAGTAATAACTGGAATGTATTGAAATCAAAATACGATACAAATGAAGAGAAGAAATAACCTTACACCATAATCCAAATCAATATGTAGGAGCATGAGTCATCTAGTCAAGGATGAAATGCTTTTGATTTCAAATGAGGTTACAAAATCATGTTTTTGCACCTCATTTGCCAACTCCATTCCCTTTGAATTTCTATAACTAAAAGCCTAACAACAGCCTAAGAATACTCTAAAAATAAAGAGAACCAAAATGGGAAGAAGAAGAAGAAGAAGAAGAAGAAGAAGAAGAAGAAGAAGAAGAAGAAGAAGAAGAAGAAGAAGAAGAAGAAGAAGAAGAAGAAGAAGAAGAAGAAGAAGAAGAAGAAGAAGAAGAAGAAGAAGAAGAAGAAGAAGAAGAATTAACAACATATGTACAATGTATGAAAAGTGATGAAAAAGTGATGTGTATGGTTTTTTTAATGGTGCAACAAAGCCTCCTATTTATAGGAAAAGTGGTCAGCACTTTGCCCTTCATATTGGACGTGTAAAATGAGGAAAACCTCTTTGGTGGGGTTGTTCCATGTGCCATAACTTGTTGCTCAGCTGCTTTCCACCTTTAGCCTGTGCCTAGCCTTGATTTGTCATGCTTTCTACCCTTTTGGCATGGTGGGCTATGATGTCTAGACTTGGCTGGACTTTTTGCTTCATGTTTAAGTTATTTTCAAGTTGCTGGATCATGTTGAGCTAAGCTGGCAGCTTGAGGGGCTTACATGTTTCCTTTTGGTGCACCAAACACACAAAACCTGACCAAGTTTGGCCTACCTGGTCATCCTGGCTAAGCATCTATGCACCCAACGTCTAAACAGGGGCGCCCAGCGCCCAACTTGGCCAAGTTGGCCTGCTCTAGCCGTGGCCTGACCTGCTCTGACCCTGCCATCGCCTACTCTGACCCTGCCATGGCCTGCTCTAACCCTTCCATGGCCTGACCTAGGCTGGACAACCTATGGTGGGCTAGGCCACATGCATGTTAACACCTCCTACTTGGTTTTTCTTGGCTTGTGTCATGCATGATGTCATATACTTGGTATTCAAGTTAAGGCTTAACAAATTGCTTGGTGGCTTAGAGGATTTCTTCATGGTAAAGTCTAGGCGAAGTTGGCCTAGGCGTAAGCACCTAACCATGTGTGCTAAGCGGTTGGCCAAGCTTTCTTCAACAGGAGGAAACCTTCTTTCTTCAAGTTGAAGCAACCTTTCTTCAATAATTCTTGGGCTAATTTTGGTTGATTTCTTGGCACTTTTTCCCATGATTTCTTCAAAGTAAAGTAAGCTTTTGATTTTGCTAGTTGCATGGCTAACTTAGCTTAGGTTTCTTCATGGTGAAGTAAGCTACCTTTCTTCAAGCCTAAACAATCTTTTTGGCTACAAACTAAAGTACACATCATGTCATGCGTAGCTTGTGTGTTTTGAGCAATTCTTTTCGGGTTTTTGGCTTGAGCTTTGACTTGATTTCTTGGCCATCTTAAAAACAATTATTTTCAACACTTTTCCTACAAAATTAGAGGGAACTTGGATACGAGGTGATAAAAAATTATATTATTTAAGCAAGTGAATTTTATCTAAAAAATGTGTTATAAGTTGGATTTTAAGCATGATAAATCAAAATAAGTGTCATAAAAAGTGTATGAAAAGTAGTACATTTGGGCACTTATCACATAGAGACGGTGTTGGTCGTAGACCTTCTCCTTGCATTAAGCATGAAGTTAGAAACGACTTAATCAATGGCCGTACTATAAAAATTCCATAAAACTCATTTGATAATAGAATAAACAATTAGATTTAATATGGAATTAATAGAATAAACAATTAGATTTAATATGGAATTAACCATGACCGTACTATAAAAATAATTATGAAATTTATTCTTATAAAAAATGAAGATTAACCCAATTATCTTGAAATTATAAAGAAAATCCTAGTTCAATTATTTTATTTTTCTAATTCTTCTACATCAGCAATTCATCTTTCAATGAACAAAGCACATGTATTTGATATTTATTCATGGTATTAGTAGTTAAAAATATAAAGGTTTTTGTACTTATCTACGAGTATGTTGTTGAACCAAGTAGATGGGCATTCATCCTTTTCATGCATAATAAATCACCAATATCTTTATCATACCTTTTTTCAACTTCCAAAATTGCGACTAAGTATCATTCAATTCCTCACATGTCAGAACCCTAACGACAACATTTTTACCAAGATAAACTCCATGATATAAATTTGGGTAGAACATGATGTTATACTTTTTCTCATCTTAAATAACCACTTGTCTATTTTCAAATTCCAAACTTTCCTTTTGGAGCTATTGTGGTTAAACTCTTCCGGTAGATAGTCAATCTCCCGACATTGCCTCACCCAAGATGTATATACATTTAATATATCATAAATAATATGAATCAAGATATATGAGTAGATAGTCGAAAGATGTTTTGAGTTATTGGCGAAACTTTTGAAGATAACCTACTTGATATTATATCTATACGGGGCGATACTTAGTTTATAAGGATAATCGATACTGTAATGAGAAGAGAGAAACCCCAAATAAATAAATACAATAATCTAACATAATTGAGCAGCACTTCAAATTGTAACAAAAAATGTAAGATTAAAGTGTACCAAAACTCAGCTTTCTCTCCTCCTCCACTGTGTACGGTAATGCTTCATCTCCCTTTCGTAAGTGGCTCACATACTAGCCTTTCTATTCCAAGATGTACACTTTTAATTTCATTTGTCTTGCCTCTACCTAATGACAAAATAGCTTCAAGACCATGGAGCAGTGTTATAGACTACTGGAACCTTTTGGAATGGAATAGGTTCTTGTGTAATGTGTAAAAGAATAGGATTAAGACTAGTTATTTTTAGTCATGCTTTTGTAACTCCTTTTGTAATTGAAATAAGGAATATAAGAATTTGGACAAGGGAAAACTAAGTTTGGAGAGAGGCTTCATCTCCTCTTTTTTACATTCTTTTTCCTTTCTTTTTACTTTTCAAATTTGTAACCTCTACCATAAAGAATTTTAAGAAATAATTATTTTTTATTAAGACAAAATCATTAGAAATTAAAGGTTTTAAAATGCATGTTAAGAATCGAACAATTAAAGTAAATATAAGTGGCCTTGGAACGTATAAAAATGCACTTTCATTCATTTGGAATATTTTTTTTTAATTTAATAAATATAGATTGGGCAAAATTAAATATTCACAATTGTCTTTCTTTACTTATTGCTTACTTGATAGCATGAAAATCATGGTTTGTGTGCTATCATAGTAATCACTTAGTGAAGAAATGAACATTAATTTTGTCAAGGTCGATGCAATGATCACAATACAACATTTAGAATGAGAATACATGAATACCTCTAGAACTCGCCAAGAACATAGGTCAGACACTGTAGGAATTGGAAAACAATAAAAATAAATACGAGAACACAGGTCGGGTACTTCCAGAACTTGTCGAAAACGGAGGTCGGGAACTAACAGAACTCGAAATAATGAATTTTAAAAGTGATGTTTTTTGAAAGAACATTCTGGCGTCTGTGTCCAGCAATTTCATAACATTTTGGCAAATGAGTCTGACATTGTTTTATCTTTTAAGAACTATCTAGTGTCTGAGTCTAGCCATATCATAACATTTCGACATCTTAGTCTCACAATGTTTTTTAAGAATGTTCCAGCGTCTGAGTCTAGCAACGTCATAACATTTCGGCGTCTGAGTCCGACAATATTTTTTCTTCTGAGAATGTTCTACCGTCTGAGTCTAGCAACGTCATAAAATTTAGGTTTATGGGTCCCACAATGCCTCTTTTCTTTTAAGAACGTTCTAGCGTCTGAATCTAGCAACGTCATAATCGTTTAGTATCTAAGCCTGACCATATTTTGTCGTTTTAAGAATGTTTTGTCGTCTAAGTCTAGCACCGTGATAACATTTTAGAGTCTGAGTCATATAATATTTTTTATTTAAGAATGTTCTAGCGTCTGAGTCTAGCAACGTCATAACATTTCGGCGTCTAAAACCGACAATATTTTTTCTTTTGAGAACGTTCTAGCGTTTGAGTCTAGCAACGTCATAACATTTTGGCGTCTAGGTCTGACAATGTCTTTTTATTTTTGGAACATTCTAGTGTTTGAGTCTAGACACGCCAAAACATTTCAGTGAATAATATTGACAATGTTTTTTCATTTAAGAACGTTCTAGCAACTTTATAATATTTCGGTGTTTGAGTCTGACTATGTTTTTCTTCTAAGAATGTTCTAGCATCTGAGTCTAGCAACATCATAACATTACGGCATCTGAGTCCGACAATATTTTTTTATTTTGAGAATGTTCTAGCATTTAAGTCTAGCAACAACATAACATTTTGATGTATGAGTCCGACGATGTTTTTTTAAAGAACACTCTAGTGTCTGAGTCTGACAATATTTTTTTCTTTTAAGATATTTGATTGGCCATCTTCGAAGGTGTGATTATGCAAGAATGATGCATGTTTTATATATATGATTGTATGGGAGTATGCTATCTAATGAATGAAACTCCTATGAGCATGCATTGATTTGATTTGGTGATATGTATGTATGTCATGGCTGATGTATAAGGAATTAAAGCATGATATGTTTGTGTGAAGTAGTAGTGTATGAACCATTATTAGGAAATGAGTAAATCAAAATAACATTGAGCTTTTGAAAAATTGGTCTTGAAATTTTGTTTTTTATTTAGTTGTCTTCAAAACCGCTCTTCAACACCCTTAAAACGTTTTTGTTTTATTAACCCTTTTTACTGCCTTTAGTTCACATAGTTGTTGTCGATTTGCTTTCTTTCAAAGGTCACTTTGATCATTTGAGGAACTGCCCCATTTTCTTGTTAAGAATGTATTGGAAGAGTGTGATCATCCAATAAACTGCCCTAGTATCTTACCAAGAATTTATTAGAAGTGTATGATCATCCAATAAATTGCCACAATGTCTTGTCAAGAATGTAATGGAATAATGTGACTATCCAATAAATTCCCCTAGTAGAGGTTGTGACTCTAACTTTAAAAAGTTGCCACAATTTGCATAATTGACGGTGAGAAATAGTGAGTTTTCACTTGCAGGTGTTCATTTCTTTTCCCTAATTTTATCCTAGATTACCTTGTATAGGTACCTGTCGTAAATTATCTACTTTTACAATGATACCAAGTCGGCGTTCAAGGTTTTTGACTTGGCATCGCTCTCCTTTATTTAGGTCACCCTTCCGAGTTTTCAACTTAGCACTTCGTTTTTTTTTTCTTACCACATTTTCTTGTCTAAATTATTTTACTTGACTTTTTTATTTTTTTGAACACCCTCAAGTGTGAAAGTCTTAAGAGTATGGACTGGGCCACCCTTAAAGCTTAAAGGTAATAATATAAAATTTTGCCTCGGCCTGATTGAGGAGCTTTAGATTGATGAACGATAAGGAATTTCAGCATTGCCCCAATTTTAGGTTTCGTGGTGCCTTCCACTTGAGAAACGAGATCAACCCAATAAAGTGCACCAGCTTGATTTTTTAGATGTCATCATTCTGCTCACGTTTCTCCTCTAGGCTTAACCAAAAAGCTCTTGGAAAGAATTATTTCAACATTTTCCAAATTTGGATTGGCTTCCATTATTCTTCTTACATTATTGTAGATTTTTGGTTTCCACTTGTCTGTGTTTACTATATGCATAACTCCTTAAAAGAAATAACAAAAAAAATGATCATGCAAATTTGTTTTTTATTTTAGTGTTGACCTGGTGGCAGTGATGACGATGAGAGATTGAGATTTAATCCGATACATTAAAAGTGAGACATTTTTGTCAAAATTTTATGATATTTGTTAGTGTTAGCATTTCTCCGCCCTAGTGTGTATACCTTCGACAAATCAAATCCTCGAAAAGGTCTTTTGACCTTGTATCGTGGCTTGGCTAAGGGTTTCCAAGAAAAAGGATATTGTTCAAAAATGTGTTTCCCAAACCCCTTTTTTTGTTCTCTTTTCTCCATTGTCCTATTTCAACAATTTTCTGACATGACATTCAACTAGTGAAATTTTATTTTGGACATTTGTGATGGAATGGGTGATAGCCTAATATTTAGGTGATAATATTCCCGAGAGGAATGTGATTTAGTCCTTTTGACGATCATTGATAGTGCATTTTATTTGCCCTGAAATTTGCTTGAGATTTTTATTTTTGAAATCACAACGGACTTTTTGTACATTTTTATTTTCTGATTTTATGTTATTTCGCACTTTGACTAATGAACATTTTTACTTGATTTTCTTAGGAGTTTTAACCATCAAGTTAGATATGGAAAATGGTGTATGATGAGCGTATTTATTTTTGAATAATTAAATGTCAAAGAAAACAGTTGAACAACTACCTTGCCCATGGTTATTAATATTTTGCGGGTAATTCAGAAGAAATCTCCTTTCATAAAGCATGGGGCTTAAATGGGGTGATTAGGGGTATCTTCTTAGTGTTTGGGATTTTCAAAGATGCCTTGAACCATCAGAAAAAATTACCTAAGGATCTCTTAATTTCGGGTCTTACATTTGCATCATCCTCTATTTCATTTAAATTATTGAATCAAATATCTCATTTTAATGCATGAATAAATTTTATTTGGCCTCTTTTTGTTTTTGGGTGAATGAGATTTGTGGAATGGATATGAGATGATAATTTGAATGATCAATGTTTTAGTATATACTCATTATTAAAAGTGTTAGGTATTAGTGGCCTAGGAACACCTAGAAGGGGGGGTTGAATATGTGTAGCGGTTATCAATCACCGCTTCTTGAACTAAAACCCAACTGCTGGAAAACAGCCCAATTAATCGATTAACAGCAAGGTTTAATCGATTAACTATTGCATAGAACAGAATGATCAGACATGCAATTTGCACAGTAATTAAAACAAAAATTGAACAGATATAATACAATATTTTTATGCACAATTATTAAGTATATGACACTAAACAAATATCCAACTTTTCAATTACAGATTCAATTTATAATGGCAAGAAACATAAAGAAGATAAAGAGAGAAAGAACAGTGCACAAAGGATTTTTATCCTGGTTCGTTTGCGGTCCACTGCAAACTATATCTAGGCCTCCCCTTCTGGATCAAGGAGATTTTCTTTCTTTACAATGTTGAAATATGGATACAAATACCAATTCAATTACAAGCACATAGGATGCTCCCTTCTTGAAGTCTAGGACCTCTAAATCCTTGGTTTGAGTCTACCCTTCGCCTCTGAGAAAACCTTTCTCGCGAACTAGCCCCAACCAAGAATCTTATCCTCAAATCAAGACCTCCTAGCCTTGGTGAAGAACCTCAATCTTTGTGGTGATCTCACACCAAGAGACAAATCCAGACTACACAAAAACACGTTAAACAACAAGGTATAGTAAGCACAATAATGCTTAAAATATGACA
>NW_017727001.1:0-1542 GCF_001865875.1 Lupinus angustifolius | reverse complement strand
CTCAAAGATTAACCATTTTACTAACCACTTCAACTATCAAGATTCAAATGAGTTAATCAATATCAGTATATAGATAATGTATCTCTAACAATATCTAATGCATGAGCATGTGAGCAAGATAAGAATGGATACAGAATTATGCAAAAACAGAAAGCATATAACAGCAATTAAAACATCAAAATCTCTCTTCTCACACATGCAACTCTCTTGCAATAATACAGTAAAACACGTATGCAAAATTCTTTCCAAACAATTCTACACAATAGAATGCAATGCTTTGGTTTTCTGAACAATGCCTTGTATTTATAGCATAGAGAGTAGGCGGTTACATTCGTTGCAAAATAGCTAAACAGTTAAAACAGATTTCAGTTATAACAAATAACAGACCACGTAATCAATTAAATTTTCTCTTTAATCGATTAAAGGGTTAACAGAATGATACAAAATTCAGTTCAAACAGAAAACACACATTTAAAAGAAAAGCAGTTGCATTAATCGATCAACTATAACATTTATGCATATGTTCCAAATGGTAAACTTCTCATATGTTATACACAATATATATACCTATTTTACTAGTTATATTATGCCTAATAGGCACATATAACATGTATGATAGATGCATGAACATACAATTATCTAGATGATATGTCTTATGAATATGATATGACAATTAAGATGGCTTAAGAGACTAGCACCTAGGTTCACCTAACCTATACTCCCTTACTACGGAACACATCCCAGACTACTTAGATTATAGACTCAATTTACACCCTAGTCAAGATATGACCAAATGAGCATAAGGCATGTTGATTGGTGAGCCATCTTCAAGCTTTGTTAGAACCTTGTCTTCATCAAAACATAGGCAAAGACATGCTAGTGCTATCCTTGACACTTTGCACTTTCAATCTCCCCCTTTTTGATGATGACAAACACTTCATCAAAATTCTTCGATTGTTGATGGATAAGCTTGATGATGATTTTGCAGAATAGTTGACTAAGGTTGTTTTTCTAAGAACAAAGTTAAAGCGCATTGCTTCCTTGTAGGTAAGCAAAATTATGTATGGAAGCTTGATAGAACAACCTGCAAAAAACTTTATACAACAACCTGCAAAATGTATAACACAACAAGCAACCTTTCTCCCCCTTTTGACATTATCAAAAAGATAAACGTATTCAATTCTAGTCAAAAGTTAGGAGAGTTATTATGGTTATGACAAAATGTAATTAATCAATTAAACTTGGGTATGTAATTAATTAACCAGCTGTATAGAAGCTTGAACAAATTCACAGTTTTACATCATTTAATCGATTAAGTGAAACCGTTAATCGATTAAATTGGTAGCAGATAGCCATAGAACAGTTTGAATGGCATGAAAGGTTATGTAGAAGCAAATCAAGCACGAAATGATTAAACATTTGATATATTTGAGCAGTTTGCAATAGGCACAATCATTCAATATAATCACACTTACCAATCATGATCAAGATTCATTTCAAACAAAGTAAAGTGCTAAATGCAACATAATTAACAATAAAGTA
>NW_017727000.1:0-4239 GCF_001865875.1 Lupinus angustifolius | reverse complement strand
TTCCATAGCATCCATATAAGCTTGTCCAAAAGCAGATTCCTGTTATGCATGTCCTGAATGCTCCTCCTGGGTTGCCACAAATGGCTCTTGGTTCATGTCTTGATCATCTTCACCAGAAGGATCAAGGTTAGCATTGTTGAAGTCCTCTTGATATTGTCAAGTGTTGCCATACTTGTAGATGCCCATCTTGTGAATTAAACTCTCACCAATCAAGTGATCCTTGTCTGAGCAGTCCATTACTATAGTATCCGAAATATCAATGTGTAGATAGTCAATAACTCAGGATATGAAGATACTATAAGGAAGTAGTCTTGATTGTGAGGCTGAGACACTATACATGACCTTCAGAATCTCATCAGGCCAATTTATCATGATGTTCTCCTTCACAGCAAACATAAACCTCAAATCATTCACGGTAGGTTGTGCATGATTTGTGTTTCTCTGAATCAATATGTAGGCAATCAAGTAGTGTAGGAGTCTTTTTTCTAGAGACAGTGACCCAGCTTTGGTCAATTCGCCTTGGACATAGAGTTGAGGTCTACGCAGACACGACTTATACATTTCAACAGCGTCAAATGAGTTGTCGTTTGCATAACCATAATCGCTTAAGATAGCAACAGAAAAAGCTAAACCACTCACATTCATAAAGATTTCTTCATTAATTTTGAACAACATGCCAGCTACCATCGACCAATATTTCCCATCTTTATATCTAAAATTCGCGTAATACTCCCTAACTAGAGTAGGGTAAATATTACCTTTCAATTCCAAGAAGGGGACATCCCCTTGAGCATGCAAGCCATGCGAAAAATCGAAGTTCTGTTCCACAAGGCAATTCACATTTGCAAACCGAATATACGTGGGTTTTCTTCCCTGAAATTTCTACAACCGAGTTTCTTGTAGAATTAATGAGTAGTATGGGTTCCTGCAGTTCCACCTTGGTTGTGGAGGAGGCACAATTTTTGGAGCACGCGGTGGACGTTGTGCGGTTGTCTTGATTCTCTTTCCACGTCCTCTATCCATAGCAATCAAACACCGAAACGTGATGGAGGTTTAGAGGAAGGTTGAGGGAAACCTAGGGTAAGGTTTTGAATTTGGGGAAAACGAAATGCTTGGAAATAGGAGATGGGGAAGACGGTTTATGGAGTGGAAATGCAGTGAGGTGGTTCTGTTTAGGGCTAGGATGAAACTTAGGATGATGTTGGACTTGTTCCTCTGAGATTTGAGAGAAAAGGGGATGAATGGGGTTTTGAAAAATGTCCAGAAACGCTTTTGTTTTTGATATACTGATGTCGTTAATCGATTAATAGCATCTCATAATCGATTAACCTGAGTTGAAAATGCCAGTTTTAAAAGTTTTGGCCCAGGTAATCGATCAATTGATTTACTTAATCGATTAAATGCATCAGTTTCACCATTTTGGATGTCTTTAAAAGCATGCATGGTGATGTGAACCTCTTGGGTAAAAGGCTCTTGAAACGATCTATCTTGTTTGGTGTATGGCCTAGGTTCACGGTTGGAGTTAAGCCTTTGAGATATGCAGCGGAATGACTTGTGTTTTGGATAAAAGAAGATGGAAAATAGATGAGGTGAGGCGCCACAAACAATTCAGTTGTTTGATAAGCCAAGTGATGCTCGCCACAAGAACTTGGTTCTTGATAAGAACTTTTAATCTTGGTTCAGCCAAGAAGGTTTGGAGAATACTCTCACAAGGATATAATCCTCTTTGATTCACAAAGGAATACAATTTAGTTTGACTCAAAGTTGTTTATTCCTCAACATAGAACATTACATATATAGGCAAGCCATCAAGGCTCCCTCGGTTGGAAACTAAAGAGTGCATGCCTTGCACGTTTACATTGGATCCTAAATAAGCAATGAATCTACTCCTAATCTAGACTAAATTCGTGTAGGAAAAGACTTGGCACATGTGCCTTATTACAATTGAAAACAACTTAATGACTAGGCCAATTGACTTTCATTGCCACGGTTGGATGAGCATGGGATTCCCCTTCATCTTAAGTGCACGGCTTCCTCATTAAGTGAGATGGTAAAGAGAGTTGAAGGCTCCTTAATGCTCACGAGCAAGTCTTGATGAGTCTTCATAGGATTCTTCCAATTTGGCACATGGCAAATGTGAGTTTATGCCTTGTTAATGCTCCTCGGTTCCACTTGAATGTTGGCATAGGATTCCTTTGGTATGGAATGAATTTCCCACGGCTAAGTGTGGCTGAAGAGCTGAATAAATATCATAGGATTCCGTTGGGATGAGTTGGTAGGCTACCAACGGCTAAGTCATGTGCATAAAGCACCTTTAATGCACCAATAAAGGCTCAAACGGCCATATGCAATTTCCACACGAGCAACTATGCTCCAACGGCCTTAGAAATGACTTAGGATGCCTCAGAATGAATTATGCTCAGGTGTTTTTAGCTCCAACGGTCCAGACATAGCCTTAAAGCTCCATAAATGCTCCTCTAAACCTCTCCACGGTCATCTTGAAGATTCCCTCGAGCAAATGTCTTCCAACGGCCATATTAGACTCTAATTACATGCCAAAAAATATTAGACAATGTTAGAATAAGTTTGGTTTACGAAAATATTCAGTTGGTCCAAGCATTAAAGTGTCGGTAACACTTTTAGGCTTGTTTTAATTACTCATGAGTCAAATTTTATTCTGGTCAAATTTTATGGGCAGATTTATCACAACTAGGCTTAAATTAATTAAACTAAGTGTTAGAAAAAGTTAGCCCACACATTTATTATAGAAATTAAAATGACTCAATACTAATTAAATTGACTAGGCCTGACTCGGTCAGGCCACGCCCAGCGCCTGATGCAGCATGCTAGGCGCATGCGCCTCGGTCAGATTTCCTGGCCATGCTAGTCTGGCCCAGCACCTGGTGCATCATTGTGCACACCAAGTTCCCCAACCCGGTCAGGGTTGTCTCGGTCAGGAATGGAGCCTGATGCGTCTGGCTCCGTGCCAGGGCCATTTTTGGCGCCTTGCCCAGACCCGTGGCCTGAGTCCTACGCATGGCCTGGTCCATCCTTGGCTCGGTCAGAGCCATGGACCAAGATTCTAGTGAGCATCTATACACACCCTTGGGTTATATTTGGCTCACCATCATGGATCAACATTATGAGTTGTCCAAGGGTATTTTGAACCCTTTTTGCCCGAGCCCTGGTCATAGGGCCACTCATGCCTTCAAGACCACCAAGATCAAGGTTAGGCTCTTTGAGGATCATATTATCCCCCCCCTTCTTGAAGAGATTTCGACCTCGAAATTGTATCTTCTTCACCTACATCAAAAGGAAATAATCCATCAATATTCACAATGTCATTATTAGTAAAATACTTCCCTTTCTCTTGTTTGTAGACTTTGCACAATCCTTAGTAAATTCTACTTGATTGACTAAGCCATCCATGAGCCCAATCTCAAGACAAGTGATCATTGTCTTAGGCTCCCATCCGTCATCAACTCCCTTGATGATTCCAAGCTCCTGAAAATTTCTAGAAATATTTTGTGGCAAAACAAAGTTAGTTGTAAAAACAAATAATGGTAGGGTGGGTTTCTTGGTTAGAACAAATCTTTGATCCTCCACTTTATCCATAAGGTATAGTGGCTTCTTCCCTTTTTGTTTCTTTTCACTCTCTTTTGTTTTTCTCTCTTTTTCTTCTTCTTTTTCTAGAGCAATTTTTCTTTTCAAGATACGCTTGTCCTCTAACACTTGTTCAGGTGTTAATGGAGAAAGTATCACTCTCTTTTTGTTGTGTATCAATATGTACTTGTTGGTTCTTCCATCATGTGTTGCCTTTTTGTCATACTGCCATGGATGTCCTAGTAACAAATGACTAGCCTCCATATCCACCACATCACATAGAACCGAATCCTCACAGTTCCCAATAGTAAACGGAACTTCCACTTGTTTGTCAACAAGCATTTCTCCTTCCTCACTCAACCATTGTAGAGGGTAGGGTGTGGGATGTGTCTTAGTCTCAAGGTTTAGTTTCGAAACTAGCCTTGTACTAGCAACATTTGTGCAACTTCCACTATCAATTATCAAACAACAAACCTTACCACCAACTAGACATCTTGTATGGAAGATGTTTCCTCTTTGGTCAGCTTCTTGGTCTTTGATTTGGCTCCCTAGTAGCCTCCTCACCACAAGCAAGTCACCTTCAGGAACTTTAGCATCATCCTCCTCATGACCATCCTCTTCATCACTTGAGGCTTC
>NW_017726999.1:0-1086 GCF_001865875.1 Lupinus angustifolius | reverse complement strand
TGTTTCACTCAACACTCTATCCTCCACGGCCTTCTTAAGTAAACCAAGTTTTGAACCCAGAATTTTGTGAAAGAAAATCACTCCAATTTCTCAAAATTAAAATGTTGTGACTCGAGTTACACCTCAAAAGAAAGAATAGAACAATTGTTGTAGAGCCTCTTTTTGGATTCTTTGGACTTTTGAAGAATCACTTTTGATTTTTGGACTTTTGACTCTTTTTGACACTTTTTGATTTTTGATTTTGGACTTTGACTCTTTTTGACACTTTTTGATTTTTGATTTTTGATTTTGACTCTTTTTTGACACTTTTTGATTTTTGATTTTGGACTTTGACACTTTTTTGACACTTTCTGATTTTTGATTTTGGACTTTGAAAGAAAAGATAAAGAAAGATAAAATAAGATGGATATACTCACGGCCAAAAGAATATTTTGTGAACACCAAGCAAGAGGCTAGCTCTGATGCCACTTGATGTCAACCTCTTGGGTAAAAGGCTCTTGAAACGATCTATCTTGGTTGGTGTATGGCCTAGGCTCACGGCTGGAGTTAAGCCTTTGACATATGCAGCAGAATGACTTGTGTTTTGGATAAAAGAAGATGGAAAAGAGATGAGGTGACGCGCCACAAACAATTCAGTTGTTTGATAAGCCAAGTGATGCTCGCCACAAGAACTTGGTTCTTGATAAGAACTTTTAATCTTGGTTCAGCCAAGAAGGTTTGGAGAATACTCTCACAAGGATATAATCCTCTTTGATTCACAAAGGAATACAATTTAGTTTGACTCAAAGTTGTTTATTCCTCAACATAGAACATTACATATATAGGCAAGCCATCAAGGCTCCCACGGTTTGGATACTAAGAGTGCATGCCTTGCACGTTTACATTGGATACTCTATAAGCAATGAATCTACTCCTAATCTAGACTAAATTCGAGTAGTAAAAAGAATTGGCACATGTGCCTTATTACAATTGAAAACAACTTAATGACTAGGCCAATTGACTTTCATTGCCACGGTTGGATGAGCATGGGATTCCCCTCCATCTTAAGTGCACGGCTTCCTCATTAAGTGAGATGGTAAAGAGAGT
>NW_017726998.1:0-2741 GCF_001865875.1 Lupinus angustifolius | reverse complement strand
AGTGAAATGGTTAAGAGAGTTGAAGGCTCCTTAATGCTCACGAGCAAGTCTTGATGAGTCTTCATAGGATTCTTCCAATTTGGCACATGGCAAATGTTGACTTTATGCCTTGTTAATGCTCCTCGGTTCCACTTGAATGTTGGCATAGGATTCCTTTGGCAAGGAATGAATTTCCCACGGCTAAGTGTGGCTGAAGAGCTGAATAAATATCATAGGATTCCGTTGGGATGAGTTGGTAGGCTACCAACGGCTAAGTCATGTGCATAAAGCACCTTTAATGCACCAATAAAGTCTCAAACGGCCATATGCAATTTCCACACGAGCAACTATGCTCCAACGGCCTTAGAAATGACTTAGGATGCCTCAGAATGAATGATGCTCAGTTGGTTTTAGCTCCAACGGTCCAGACATAGCCTTAAAGCTCCATAAATGCTCCTTTAAGCCTCTCCACGGTCATCTTGAAGATTCCCTCGAGCAAATGTCTTCCAACGACCATATTAGACTCTAATTACCTGTCAAACAATAGTAGACAATGTTAGAATAAGTTTGGTTCACGAAAATATTAAGTTGGTCCAAGCATTAAAGTGTCGGTTACACTTTTAGGCTTGTTTTAACTACTCATGAGTCAAATTTTATTCTGGTCAATTTTTATGGGCAGATTTATGACAACTAGGCTTAAATTAATTAAACTAAGTGTTAGGCAAAAGTTAGCCCACACATTTATTATAGAAATTAAAATGACTCAATACTAATTAAATTGACTAGGCCTGACTCGGTCAGGCCACGCGCAGCGCCTGATGCAGCATGCTAGGCACATGCACCTCGGTCAGATTTCCTGGCCAGGCCAATCTGGCCCAGCACCTGGTGCATCATTGTGCGCACCAAGTTCCCCAACCCGGTCAGGGTTGTGTCGGTCAGGAATGGAGCCTGATGCGTCTGGCTCCGTGCCAGGGCCATTTTTGGCGCCTTACCGAGACCCGTGGTCTGAGTCTTGCGCATGGCCTAGTCCATCCTTGGCTCGGTCAGAGCCATGGACCAAGATGCTAGTGAGCATCTTTACACCCCCTTGGGTTATATTTGGTTCACCATCATGGATCAACATTATGTGTTGTTCAAGGGTATTTTGAACCCTTTTTGCCCGAGCCCTAGTCATAGGGCCACTCATGCCTTCAAGACCACCAAGATCAAGGTTAGGCTCTTTGAGGATCATATCACATGGATTTCAAACATAATTGGATAATTTGATTTTAAGCTATCACATATATTTAAAGCTTTTAAGCACAAAATCATGGATTATACAAGGAATCAAAGCATTCAATCATCATTTTCAAATCATTCAAAGGGATCATACAACACAATCACAAAATTATTAATCAAGATATTTTTCATCAAGGATTCCTAGTTCTCTTCGAAGAACATAGAAAGTATCTCGTGAGAGGGGCTTGGTGAAAATATTTGCCAATTGTTTAGTTGTTTCAACAAATTCTAATATACAATCACCTTTTTTAACATGATCACGCAAGAAATGATGCCTTATTTCAATATGCTTAGTTCTAGAATGCAAGACATGATTCTTGGAGAGGTTAATGACACTCGTGTTATCATATTTAATAAGGATCTTTTCTAATATGAGCCCAAAGTCCATAAGTTGCTGCTTCATCCAAAGGATTTGAGCGCAACACAGGCCAGCGGCAATGTATTCCACTTCAGCGGTGGACAAAGCAATGCACGCTTGCTTTTTGTTGTGCCATGCTGCCTAATAGGTGACAAGTCCCACTAGTGCTTTTACGATCCAACTTACACCCAGCGAAGACGGAATCGGAATAACCTACCAAGGATAGGGAGGCATCACTAGGATACCATAATCCCATATGAATAGTTCCTTTTAGATATCTCATGATACGTTTTACAATAATATAATGTGATTCTTTTGGCAAAGCTTGAAACCTATCACACATACAAACACTAAACATAATATCAGGGCGGCTAGCAGTTAAATACAATAAAGAGCCGATTATCCCACGATATTTGGTTACCTCAATCGCTTTTCCATTTTCATCTTTGTCCAGATAACATGCAGATGGCATAGGTGTAGATGCGTCCTTACACTGCTCCATATCGAACTTCTTCAGTAATTCTTTGCACTACTTCGACTGATGGATGAAGATGTCACTTTCCATTTGTTTGATTTGAAGTCCAAGAAAGAAGGTCAGCTCACTCATCATCGACATCTCAAACTCCCCCTGCATCAACTCAGAAAACTCCTTACAAAGGATGTCATTAGTAGATCCAAAGATAATATCATCAACATATATTTGTACGAGTGAAACATGATTATTAGATCTACGGATGAAGAGAGTGGAGTCGACCAAACCTCTTTCGAACCTTTTTTCTAGTAGGAACGAACTCAATCTATCGTACCAGGCTTTGGGAGCCTATTTTAGGCCATAGAGGGCCTTCTTGAATTTATACACATGGTTCGGGTATTTGAAGTTTTCAAACCCTGATGGTTGGTCTACGTATACCTCCTCTTGAATATAACCATTTAAAAAAGCACTTTTAACATCCATTTGAAAAAGTTTAAAATTCATGATTGATGCAAATGACAATAGCATCCTAATGGCCTCAAGTGTGGCTACAGGAGCGTAGGTCTCATCATAATCGATGCCCTCCTCCTGGTTGTAGCCTTTGGCCACTAGGGGAGCCTTATTTCTAATTATTAAGCCAGATTCATCTAGCTT
>NW_017726997.1:0-582 GCF_001865875.1 Lupinus angustifolius | reverse complement strand
CATTGTTTCGCTCGAACTGGTTTAGCTCTTCTTGTATAGCTATACCCCAGTGTACATCATCAATGGCTTCATCGATGGTCTTAGGCTCTAATTGAAACACGAATGCAACAAAATTACAAAAGTTTCGTAAAGAGCTACGGGTTACCCCTCCCGAAGATATATCACCTAACACCTTATCGAGGGGATGATCCTTTTTAGTTTTCCATGTGATAGGCATTTCCTGATGTTGCTCTGCTACTGTTTGCACTACTTCTTGTTGGATTTCTTCCATGTCCTGGTATGGTACTTCTTCAAGTGTACCTGAAACATCATCAGAAAAAACCTTTCTCTTCTCTTGTGGAGAAGATTTGTCAAAATGGACATGAATAGGCTCTTCTACTTGCATGGTATATTTATTAAACACACGGAATGCCTTGCTATGTAATAAATATCCTAAGAATATGCCATCATCAGCTTTCGAGTCAAACTTTCTTAAAATTCTTTTTCCATTATTCAAAATAAAACATTTGCACCCGAAAGCATGAAGATGAGCAATATTTGGTTTTCGACCTTTAAAAATTTCATAAGGTGTTTTTGAAGAAG
>NW_017726996.1:0-24668 GCF_001865875.1 Lupinus angustifolius | reverse complement strand
AACTGATGCATAATACCATGTTTATTACAGAACTTATTAAATTTATGATTTTCGAATTCTCCGCCATGGCCAGATCGAATGTAAATAATCTTTAGGTTAGATTGGTTTTGGATTTGCTTGGCTAGACATTTAAAATATTTATAAGCATCGCTCTTTGATGCTAAAAATAAAGTCCAAGTGAATCTAGAAAAATCATCGACAATAACTAAGGCGTAATATCTCCCACCAAAACTCATAATTTTGATGGTGCGAAAAAGTCCATATGGAGAAGCTCTAACGGTCTAGTAGTGGATATCACATTCTTTTTATTAAATGAATTCCTGACTTGTTTACATTTCAGACACATGTCACAGGAATCTTGAGTTTTAAAATCGAGTTTTGGAAGACCGATAACTAAATTATTTTTCGATAATTTTTCTAAATGCTTCACATGTATGTGAGCGATGCGTCTATGCCAAAGCCAGATGTCATCTTCTTTTGAAATAAGACATTTTGAGAAAAGAGAAGTGACGTCCTCCAGATTAACCATATAAATATTATTTACCCGATACCCAACAAACTTAACGTTATTAGATAATACATCATGAATGATACAACAGTCATAATCAAAAGACACAGTATTACCTTTGTTGCATAATTGGTTTATGCTCAATAAATTGTGTTCCAAACCTTCTACGTAAAGAACATTCTCGATTATTGTGTGGGTTGAGTTGCCAATCTTGCCGGTGCCCAAGATTCTTCCTTTGTTGTTGTCTTCATATGTGACGAATCCCTTTTCTTTCAACGACAAGTCTATGAATTTCGACTTGTCCCCAGTCATATGTCTCGAACAGACGCTACCAAGATACCAATTTTGACCGTGTGTTCGAAGATATACCTACAATATAGATCACCTGCTAGACTCAAGTACCCAAATTATGTTGGGTTCTTTCTTGTTAGTGACTAGGGAGTTATCTCCCTTTCTTACCCAAGTGTAAACGCCACTGGGTATCCCATATTTCCTGATGTAACAGGAATGAGATGTATGGCCACATGTACCATAGTAATGGCATGTAGGAACTCTATTTTTCTTATTTGAATTTCTATATTGGCGTGTTAGAGTTCTCCTATATGATCTATTTTTATGGGATGGGGGAACATACCCTAATCATACCCTAATCAATTGTGTTGGAGGTCTCCTATATCGATTAACATGGCAACAGAATGACACAGAATTCAGTTCAAACAGAAAACACACATTTAAAAGAAAAGCAATTGCGTTAATCGATTAAGTTACCACGTTAATCGATTAACTGGAACATTTATGCATATGTTTCAAATGGTAAACTTCTCATATGTTATGCACAATATATATATACATGTTTTATCAATTATATTATGCATAATATGCACATATAACATGTATGATAGATGCATGAACATACAATTAACTAGATGATATATCTCATGCATATGATATGACAATTAAGATGTCTTAAGAGACTAGCACCTAGGTTCACCTAACCTATACTCACTTACTACGGCACACATCCTAGACTACTTAGATTATAGACTCAATTTACACCCTAGTCTATATATGACCAAATGAGCATAAGGCATGTTGATTGTTGAGCCATCTTCAAGCTTTGTTAGAACCTGGTCTTCATCAAAACATAGGAAAAGACATACTAGTGTTATCCTTGACACTTTGCACTTTCAAAAAGATATGCACTAAAAAATAAACTTTTATTTGTAAACAATAAAAACATGGGTGCCCTCATTGCTTGATGACCTGAAGCCTTAGGAGAGAAGTGAAGGTTGCAAACAACATACTTTATCAATCCTATTGTCTTTCTTGGTTGGGCAGAGAGTTTCTCTTAGCTTTCTCTATTGCCTGCCCGAAGTCTAGCCACTTGAAATCTATCAATTCTTGTATCCTATATCAGATATTTCTACATTTTTCTGTGGAATGTCCTGCAATGATATAATGATACGCACAACTAGCAGCATGATTATACCATTTAGGATATGGTGGTTAAACTTTGGGTGTAATTTGCATTTCAGCTTTGGTGATTGTTTTGGGTTTGTTGAGGAACATGTATTTGGTTTGTGTTTGGCTTGTGTTATGGGAATTGTAAGGGTGTATGGCATTGAAAGGCATTGTATGGATACGAAGTTTGACATAGGTATGAGGCTTTGTAGTATGGGTTTCCACTCCTCCTTTATCATGAAGGCTAAACTCTTGCATTCATTTGCACCTAATTGTTCACCTCCATTTTTGAAACTATGCACATTTCTACTTCTCACCTTAGCCAAGGCATTAAAATCTGAAGTTATGTTGCATATCATACACTCAAAATATGGGTTCTAGAGAGTGTTTATGAAGATGGAAGTTGCTTGTCTTCTCTAGGCGAGGTAAGACTTGAGAGGCAACTCCCCTCCATCTTTGAGCATATTCTTTGAATGATTCGCTCCCCCTCATGAACACGTTCTGGAGTTGAGTTCTATCAGGAGCAGAGTCTTCATTGTACTTATACAACTTGATAAAAGCATCAGATATATCAAGAAAAGCTTTCATATTTTCACTCTCCTAGTGGATATACCAAGAAGTAGCAATTCCTACCAGACATTCTTGGAAGCAATAGATCAATAACTTGTCATTGTCAAGTTACACCAACATTTTCCTAGCATACATGTGCAAATGGATTTTGGGACAAGTTGTCAATCATAATCCTCAAATTTTGGAACCTTGAACTTGGGAGGCAGGACTACGTCTGGCACGAGGCAAATCTCATATGTGTGTTTAAGGTCGAGACAATTATCCCCTTCCACGGCTTTCAGTCTTTCTTCAATCGAACCTCACATTTTAAAATATGTCTTTCCTTTCCCTCTAGAATAACCAATTTGGATATTTCTTTTGTTGTAGCATTCAGTGGCTAGTGATACCATATGAGAAGTTAGAGGATTTCTAATAGCAGTCTTCTCTTGTTGCAGGGCCATGATTGTCTTCATCATTTCACTCATTTGTGCCTTGAGCTCTATCACCTCTAACTTATCCACATGGGTTGTTTCTTGATCTGCTATTAGTTGGGATTCAAATTGTGTGTGATAGGGTGCTTTAGAGCATTAATGAATGTACGTGACAGATAAGTTATTTTAATCATATTAGGATTAAAATGACCAATTTAGAAATTTGTTTGTTGTTTATGAAATGATTAATGGATGCTATACTGTGATGAATGAGATATATGTTTTTTCTTCTTCTTTTGAATGTTTGAAAGGAAAATTTTAGATTAAAAGAAATTATTTTCCCTTGAGGAAAGTTGGTTTAGTAAGACATTTCATCTCGCACTTGATTACTATGAGGTGAACCGCGATATTTTCTCCTACGTTGATGACAATCTTAGACGAAAGACAAGGCCTCAGACCAAGATTACATCTAGATTGTTTATTAGCATTTCCAAATATACATGTTTCTCTACATTTAGTATCTTAGGAGCGTGCCCCATAACGCCGCCAGAATTTGATGACAATTTCAGAGGAAACACAAGGTTTCATACCAAGATTGTATCTATTAAATGCAAGATGGTTTTTTTAACTCCTTTGATTTACTTCGGAGAGCAAGATATTGCCATAACACTAAGAACTAATGTAGCGTCTTTACGAAAATCATTTTTAGAAAAAAAGAAATATGATCACTGAAGATAGAAATGTTTCATGATTTGATGTGCATTTGATGCATGGAAAATGCAAAAATATTTTGCTTTTTGTTCTTGAATGCATAAGAAGTGCATGAATTGATTTTTTTTTTTTACCTTTTAGATAGCTTATGGTGGTGTATACAATGCATGGTATGCTATTGCGTCAAATGCAATGTTAGAATGTTGTTTTTGTTTATTTGTTATGATGAATCCATGCATGAGTATATCATATATTTTTCTTATGATTAGATGAACGAATATTTGATTGATATTTTTTGGATGTTTGATTGATATTTTTTGAATGTCGGAACGATGTATTTTTATGAATGTTCGAATGATAAATGTATGAATGTAGGGATGAATAGTGTGCATGAACTTGATGTAGTAATGTCAATGCATTTTGTATGCCTCTAGGGTGTGATACCTTATTTTGGGGAAATATAGCCTAAGTGACAATATAGTAAAATGTCATGGTGGATTTGGCATATATTATAATGTTAAGGCCAGATCTGAGTTAAACAATAAAACTCTGAGCTTATTAAGATGATAGAAACTTAATCCGTAGGGCATTAAGCCCATCGAAGGGTATGAAAATATCTTTAGGGCGATGAGCCCATTGAAGGGAATGAGAATTATCCCTAGGGTATTAAGTTCATCGAAGGGAATAAAAATTATCGCTATGATGTTTATCTCATCAAAGGAAATGTAAATTACCCCTAGGGCATTTAGCCCATCATAGGGTATGAAAATTATCCCTAGGGCGTTTAGCCCATCAGAGGGAATGCTATGATTTAGCCATCCATGTGGCACAAAAACATCAAAATGCAATAACATCCTCATAACACTCAGGCCTGATCACTTTCTTAAGGACAAATGTCCCAATTTATGAATGGTGATGAATAAAATTAATTTAGGTTACGCTTTATATGTCCAAAATAAGATACACTTACCAGGTTTTCGGTAGTCTAATGATCACAAAGCTATGGCTAGGAATTATGTCTTCTTTAAAGTGGACTCGATAAAAGTCATAGACTTCTTGGCCACAAGATCGCTAACTCATGATACCATAAATGATTTGGGTGGTTCATTCCACCAATACCAGATATAACTTTTGGCCAACACTAAAACATCCTATGTCCCTTCTATCTCAAATCCTAATCACAAATACATGTGTTCATGGCATATGGGTGGGCAAACTCGAGTGTACGGTGCTAGTGTGTGAGGAAGCATATAAACCTTCCATTAAAATAAATTCTCACACCCTAAAAGCTACAAAATTAATCACAAGAATTTAAAACTAAGAAATTGAAGCAAGAAATTGTAGAACATAATAATTTATTATTCTAATAATAAAACAAAAAATGGGTATTTAAGTCCATGAGTTAGTGGATTTAGGCCTGACTCTCTTGTGGGTATTCCTAGCGAAGTCGTTGGCAGTCTTGACCCGATTTTCGGTTAGAAGACTGTTCCTACAACATAGGAAGAGGCATAATCAATTTCAACCACTCCGAAACTGGATAATAAGGTCTTTTGTACAAGAGTTCTGAGCTCGGGAGTCGATTAAAGATTAGGGAAGGTATTAGCACACCGTCCGACCGAATTAAAACGGTACCCTCGCTAATCACATGACTTTTATACCCTTAAAAATTATTTATTTAAAATTCAATTACTAAAAAAATATTTTATTTTTTAATTTTGTGATTGACAAGAGTTTATCTTGCTCCTACATATCCCTGTGTGCAATAGGGAAATCAAGACTAAGTAGTTCTGGTTCGAAAACAAATTAACTAGTTGATTTGTTTGATTGAATTAAGATAGTGTTTAAATTATAATGATTTCAGTTTAATAGAATTAATAGCATAGAGATGATGTTGGTCGTAGCCCTTCTAATCGCATTAAGCGAGGAGTTAGAGATGACTTGAACCATCACCATACTATAAAATTTCCATAAAATCCATTTGATAATAATTAGATTTAATTTGGAATTAATAGCGTACAAACAGTGTTGGTTGTAGACCTTCTACTAACATTAAGCAAGAAGTTAGAGACGACTGGAACAGTAATCGTACTATAAAAATTGCATGAAATTCTTTTGAATTGAAATAAATAATTAGATAAAATATGGAATTAATAGCATAGATATGGTGTTGGTCGTAGACTTTCTACACATATTAGGCACGAAGTTAGAGATAACTCGAACAATGATCGTACTATAAAAATTCCATAAAATTCATTTGCTAATAGAATAAATAATTAGATTTAATATAGAATTAATAGAATTAAGATTGTGTTGGTTGTAGACCTTATCTTTGCATTAAGCAAAAAATTAAAGACGACTCGAACCATGACTGTACTATAAGCCAAACACAAAACTTATGTGAGCTTAGTGAGAAACTTTTTGGTTTTGCACAACTGATTTTGTTTGAATCTTTCTTTACTTGGTGGCGCACAATTTGATAGAAAATAATCAAGGCAAGTTCTTTCAAATAAAATGAGCCATTTGACCAAAAATAGGAACATCCCTTGCTAACCCTTTTGAGCCTTAAAAAGAAATATTATTTTTTTTCAAAGACAACCCTTGAGCCTAATGTGGAAAAGCAAAAATGAAATCTCCTATACTTTTCTAAGTAAAAAGAGAGCATTTTTCAAAAAGAAAGTTGATGGAAAAAATTATGTTAGGGGTAATGGTTGGCCAAGTAACAATGTGTTCAAAAGAAAAAATTCTCAATCTCTTTATAAATAAATAAAAGTACAGAAATGCTCCAAAAATAATAAAGGAGTAAAAAGAGATTGAGAAAAATCAAGAAAAGTTACAGAAATTGTCAAGAAAAAGAATGAGGAAAAGATAAAAAAGAAGAAAGGTGAAAATTTCGAAAAAAGAGTATGTATTTAAAAAGACAAATCATTTGTTGCTCTCTTTTAACTTTGAAAGTATTTTTGAATATCTTGAAAAACCAATTTTCTTTGATAGCCAAGCCTCATTACAACCTAAGGAAGACCTTAGTGATCCTTGAAATTTTTATGCAATCAAAGTAAGTGTTGAGAAGAAAAACAAAATTAAATTCTTGCAAACCAAACAAGTTGAGTTTTGGGTGAAACACTTACCCATTTTGTTCCATTCTTGAGTCGTGTGTGAAAATGCATCTCTTTGATTGATAACATTTATTAAGTGAAGTGGTAAATGAATTTTTGAAAAGATGTGTTCATTCTTAGTTTGAAGCATTATGAGTCAAAATCACATAATCATAAATACATCTCAAGGAACCTTAAAGAATGATGCATAGTTTTGATCATGTCCAACATTAATTTTTTCAAAGCCATTTAGTTGTTATTTTATCTTTGTTTAACGAAAAACAAAGTCTTAAGTTGGAGGGAGTTAATAAGTGCCAAAAATACCTAATTTTCATACACTTTTCATGGCACTTATCCTATGTAAAAAAAGTGAAAACCAACTTAATTCAACACTTTTTAAGTAAATTTTGTGTGTTTAAATAGTATAATTTTTTATCACCACTTGTCCAAGTTTTATTTGACTTTTGATTTTTGATACCTATTTTTCATACACTTTTCATGGCACTTATCCTATGTAAAAAAAGAAAGCTTGCTTCACCTTGAAGAAATCAAGCCAAAAGTACATGACACATGTGTGCTTAAAACTAAGCATGGTAAGGTGCATGCTTCAACTTAAGCATGACTAAGCAACTTGGTCTTGATTGGAAGAAAATAAAGTCAAAGAAAAGCTGCTCACAAAGCTGTCCAGCAAGCACAAAGCTGTCCAGCCAAGCACAAAGTTATCCAGCCAAGCACCAAGCACCAGGCCAGGTCAACCAGGCTACTCAAGCAGACAGCTAAGCATGGACCAGGTCAGCCAAGTTGCTCAAACAGGTAGCTGAGCCTGCACCAGATCAGACCAGGCTGCTCAAGCCGGCAGCTGAGCATGGACCAGGTTAGCTAAGCTGCTCAAGCATGCAGCTGAGCATGGGACTAGGTCAACCAAACTGCTCAAGCAGGCAGTTAAGTGTGGGACTAGGTTAGCTAAGCGTCTAGCCCACTAGAAAAATGATTGATTGGCCTAGAAGAATGGCTATGTCATGAATGATGTCACAGGCCAAGCAACCAACCAAAGCTAACTTCTGGATCAAGTTTATGACCTCATGCATGAGACAAGCAAGTAGGAGGTGTCACCATGCATGTAGCCTAGCCCATAATAGTTCTCCAAGCTAGTTGGCCAAGATGGGACAAGCTCCTGACTCACCAGCTTGGGTGTGCCAGACAGGGAGCTAAGCAGCCAGAAAGGGGGCCTAAGCGGCATGCACTTTGCCTATAAAAGGCACACCCATTCCTTCACTTTTACACATTGCACATAATTGTAAATACATTGTAAATACTTTTAAAATTTCTCTTCTTCTTCCCATTTCGGTTCTCTCTCTTTTTAGAGTGTTCTTAGGCTATTCTTAGGCTTTTAGTTCATAGAAATTCAAAGGGAATGGAGTTGGCAAATGAGGTGCAAAAACATGATTTTGTAACCTCATTTGGAATCAAAAGCATCTCATCCTTGGATAGATGGCTCATACTCCTACATATTGATTTGGATTATGGTATAAGGTTATTTCTTCACTTCATTTGTATTATATTTTGATTTCAATACATTCAAGTTATTACCTTTTGGTTAAGTTTTGATTCTTTAAGAAGTTCTTAATGCGGTTTTAGCTTGATCACCTAAAACTTGATTTAAAGATCCAAAAATGATTATTCTTAGTGTTGACAAGTGAACTAAAAAGTATAACCTACACCTTAGTTCACTTGCCACATCAAGCATATATTTTAAGCAACTTATGTAAAAGGCTAAATGATGTTAATGGAGCCTGAAGTAGGGTGTGACAACCTACTCCGACGTGTGGTACTTAACTATTATTTAGTGTATTACATAAGGTTGGAAATCATCTTACCATTCTAGGACACTAGATGAAGGATTTAGAAATGGTGTGTGGGATAAACCGAAAGTATAACACATAACTTGTAATATTTTCAAAATCATTTGAGTTACTTGAATTTGTAAATAGATAGTTTTTTACTTTTTCATGTTCTTAGTTCATAAAATCACAAAAACAAATTTAATTGTTAGTTTATTACTTTTGGTAAAAGTTACAAAGTATGAGTAAATTTCAATTAGGCAATTGCTTGTGGTTCGACATAACCATATACTATACTACAATTGAATCTTGAAAGAGATGCAAATGTAAAATAGCAAAGTGTTAACTTATAAATTTTATTTGTTGATAAAGAAAGAAACCTTGAATCAAAGTGCAATTTAATTCATAAATTGTATCATTGTGAAAAGGAAAAATATACAGTCATAATGAGTGATCTAACTACTAACTTTTACTTTCTGTCATTTATTTTCCGCAATTAACATTTATTTTCTGTCATTTAAATTCTGCAACTAACATTTATTTATTGCTTTATATATTTTTTATTTACCAACCTTCCATAAGGAAGTAGTTCGGTTAATAAAGGAAAACGAAAATAAATATCACTTATTATCACTTGTGTTAATTTGCTAAATTCATACCATTATACCGGCGTTGGAATTAATCCAACAAAGCCGAGATGGTATGAAATTGTTAATAATTCAATAAAGCTATGTTTTTAATTAAAAGAACATTCTTGAAACCATTATACCAGCGTTGGAATTTATTCCAACAAAACCAAGATGGCGAGCAAATAATCGATCTGTCATTAAATAAATCAATAAGAAACTTGCCTCAATAACCAGCAAAGAACACTCTTTCAACAAATGAAACCTATTCACTTTAGATGAAAGTTGTTCATTTGAATTTGAAAATCTGGTTTCCAACAGCTATGGGTAATAGATTGTCACGACTGTGTAATCAATTGCCAAACGTTTTTTGACCAAAGTGGTAATCGATTAATACAATGCATTAATTGGTTACTCAGTGTCAGTTATGCTTTGTAATTGTTTTCTTAGTCAGGTAACCTGTTATTTAGTTCCAATAACCTATTACCAATTGCCACATAGTTCAAGTAATTTGTTACCTAGATCTAATAACCTATTATTCAGGTCAAGTAACTCATTACTTAGCATTATTGACATTTAATCAAGACTTATCCAATTCTTTTGAAAATAGTTTTTTTCCTTTGTGCATGGCTACTAATATATAAATTGAGTACAATGATAGAAGTACTTATTGAAGACTTTAATCTATAATTTCTTGAAGCTTGAATCTTATATGTCAACATAGTCTTCTTTTTGTGATCTTGATGTCTTCATCAAAACCGTGTCAAAGTTAGGAGCAATATCTTCTTTACATGTACTATAAAGAATTCATGAAATTCGTTGAGTTAAAATATTAAATTATTATTAACTAAAATAAAAATAATTATGAAATTTATTTGTACATAAAAAGAATATTAACCCAATTATCCTGAAATTATCAAGAAAATCTGTGTTCAGTATTTTACTTTACTAATTCTTCTGCATAGCAATTCATCTTTCAATGAACAATGCATAAGTATTAGTTGTGGATAATATAAAAGTTTTTGTACTTATCTACAAGTATGTTGTTGAACCAAGTAAAGAGACATTCATCTTTTTCATGCATAATAAATCACCAATCTCTTTATCATAACTTTTTTCAACTTCCAAAATTGATACTGGGTATTATTCAATTCCTCACATGGTAGAACCTTAACGACAACATTTTAACCAAGATAAACTCCATGATACAAATTTGGGTAGGAACATGATGCTATTCTTTTTTCCATATTAAATAACCTCTTCACTATTTTCAATCTCCAAACTTTAATTTCCTTTTGGTTCTATTGTGGTCAAACTCTTCTTGTATAAAATCCTTCTCCCCACTTTGCCTCAACCAACTAAGGAAACCTTTTGGAATGGAATTAGTTCTTGTAAAATAATAGGATTAAGAGTAGGTGTTTATAGTGATGCTTTTGTAACTCCTTTTTTTAATTGAATTAAGGAATATGAGAATTTGGAGAGGGGAAAACCAAGTTGGAGAGATGCTCCAGCTGCTCTTTTTTATCTCTTTTTCCTTTCTTGTTATCTTTTCAAATTTGTAACCTCTACTATACAAAAACTTTAAAATGTTTGTTAGGAATCTAACGATTAAAGAATAAATAACTAGCCTTGGAACTTATAAAAATGTACTTTTTGCCTTGGTCCAAGGATTCTACATCATTCTCCTATAAGAAGAGAGTGTTGAGAATTCCTCATGATTGGTGAAATGCCAATTCTAGGATCTTAAATTTCATGATTCTCACGCATATATATGAAACAAATGGTGCAGTGTCATACCTGAATCCATGTTGCTGGATGTGCTCCTTTGATCTACGTTTCTTAACGAAGTTTTGTGATATGATGGTTTTCCTCAATCAAATATCTGATTCCTCTTGGGACTTGCGTTTTCACTCTGATGGTGAGAGGAGAAAACTGAATTTGATTTGATGTGTTGAGACCATAACCTTTCTTATGCATTAACTTATAGGGTTCTCAATATCCCTTATGAGTAACCTGATGGGTATTCACCTATTAAGCTCATATATGTTATCAGCTTTTAAAAATCTAAGGGGTGTCACTAATTAGATCACTTATAATGTAACCCCGGAAATAAATAGTTGATATCATTGTATCAAATATATGATGCCCACCTTAATTAGAAATTATAAATTTCTAACAATCTCCCACTTGGGCTTCATATCTTCCTGAAACAATTATATCACAGGTTCTTTAGGCGCGCACCCGTATGTTATTTACTTTTAGACTTCTCCTTAATACAATCTGGTTCATCTCATATATTAACTATGGAACCACTGCCACTTTCATCACATTTAAGTGTGATTTGACCACGATGATCACCATATTAATATACTCAATGACATCTATCAAATATGGATGAGTGACATGGAAATTTCATACAGTCACTACAAGAAATTTGTCATATACCTACTGATACTTATAGTAATTGCAAATAAAACTGTAGGTATAGATATAATATACTTATGGATATTAAGAAACCGTAGGTATAGGTGTAATATAGTCACATATGTCTAGGTTGGTAACTATATGTATTAGTGACAGCGGACAAAACCGAAGGTATAGATTTATATACCTATGAAAGTTACATAAACCATAGGTATAAGTGTAATATAACTACAAGTACCTAGGTCGGTAACTATATGTATTAGTGACAGTAAATATAACTGTAGCTAATGTCGCCACCCGATTTAAAATACAAAGCGATGTATAGATTTAAAAATAATGAACAAAAAAGGAATAAAAAGTAATAAAAAAAAAATTAGAAAGGGGGGTAACAGAAGGATGCCCCCGTAATCCCCAAACCAATTTAGAAAAAGGGTTTCCCCATGCCTCTATTTTTTTTACTTTCCCCTCTCGGTTTCAGTGGCAGCGGCGGTGATTAAGAGTCGTGGGTGGCTAAAATCAGGCTGGCCCAGACTTCTTGGTGGAGGCATGACTCTAAGACCCGACGGTTCGGGGTGCGACGATGGCCCTGATTAGAACCCGAATCGGTTTGTCTAGGCTCGGCGATGGCGAGACAGCGGAGCCCCGCCCTGTAGGGAGGCCAACTCAGCCTAATCCCCGAGGTAACATTATAGATTACACTCTTACTTATTTGGAGTTAAAATTATTAACTTCAGGGTTTTGTGATTGCTTCTCTGTTTTGATGCTTTGTTTGATTTTTGTGATTGCTTCTCTGTAAGTAGCTGTTCTCTTAGTTACTAATTGTAGAAATAATCCTCTTGGTTTTTGAAATTGTAATCGTCACTGATTATGTTAGTCCCTGAAATGCTTATAAGTTCATGGAGTTACATAAATTTATCTATTTAGGGATTGAAATAGTAGTTTGGTAGTGCTGTTTTGATGCTACTTGAGCTATATTCTGCATAATGAAAATCTTATAGCTTCTTGTTGTTGCTCTTGGTTTTAGATTGTTGTCCGCAATTGCAATTAGAATCGTGTTGTTTACATTTCTCTGCTACTGTTTGTAATTGTAACTTTTCAGTTTGCAAGTATTTGAATATGGTCATTATATTTTAATAAGAATCATTTTGTTTACTTTTCTGTAATGCTTAGTGTTTCCGAAGAAGATATCCGAGTTCTAAAGAATATTTGTGTACATGCATATCAGTATATGCAAAGTGAAGGTTTAATTAAATCAATTGTGAAGGATTGGAGTATTACAAAATACATTATCTCATTGGATATGTATGGTTAATATTAGTTTTGTTTACATATGTATACAAATTCATACTAATCTTCGGGGTATGTCAAAATTCAAGTTAATCTCAGCACTCAAATAACTACCCCTGTCAATTATTCCTTCAACTCACATTGGTATTGGTTGACAATTTTGAAGTACTAATAAGACTTCTATCTTTTTTTCCTCCATCTCTCTTTACTCTTATCCTTTTTCCTTCTTTGTTTTTTCCTTGATGGTGGTGAACATTGAATTGTTCCATGTAATGTTATTTGATTCAGGGACACAACCTCATATATTGAACTTAAGTCCAATTAAGTAGAATATATATATATATATATATATATATATATATATTTATTTATTATTTTAGGAAGAATTGAACAAATATAACAATGATGAGCCTGGACCATCTCACTTAGGCACACAAAGTGGTGTTCCTTTGAAGGAATATATATTTTCCAAAGTAAACGGACCTGATAAGAAAGGACATGTGCGTTATATGGGAAAGTCGGTTTTCTGGAGAAGATATTGATGACATGATAAAAGCTGCAAAGCAGGTTTACCATATTTCCCCTCAAATCTATTTTTCAAAGTTCATGTTATATTTGTATGACTTTTGTGAACTGATTGATATAGTTTAATAGTTGTACTAAAGTTAATTCTTAATCTATTTTTTATGAACTGATCTGCTACAGTTCAGTAACTTCCATTTTAATACATGATACTTTAAGTTAAGGACAAAATAGATCGCACCAAAATAGTTCACTAATTTGTATTCTTTAGCTTTCGCTTTCAATAGGTTCAAGATTCTTCTACTATCCCAACTTTATTTGGTTCTCCAAATTCAGATTGTAATGAAGATAATGAATATGGTATCATTTTTTTATTAATAGAGTTTTTTCATTGAGTTATTATATTCATTCATTGATGATTTTATTATTTTTTGCAGGTGAAGGTTAGCAAATAATTTCTTTTTGATGCAACAAACTAGAAAATGAACCATTTTTTATTTTTTTGGAAACACAATTTGTATATATTTAGATGAATATCCAAATTGTGTAATTTTTTAGATTATAAGACTTTTTATGTCTATGCTATATGTAGTTATGTTATTTTTAGATGGACATAGTTAACTCCTATGACTTTTTTAATTTTAAATATAATGATGTAGAAATGCAACTGTGGGTATATGTATGACTATTTTAATAGCACCAATACTTATACCAATAGAATAAAACCGTAGGTATAAGAAAAATATATTAATCTATAGTGATGGACAAATGTGGATGGTATAAGTTTTAGCTTTATACCTATGATAATGACTTGCGTCACTAAAACCAATAGTAATAGGTAAAACTCTGTAGGTATAAATACCTTCAGTGACAGACATAATCCGAAGGTATAAGTTAACGTTTATACCCATGTTCCAGATAGTCGTTACTTAAGTCTATAGTGACAGAGAAAATTTGTACGTATATCGACTTAAATACGATGGACAAAAACGTCCGTAGGTAAGTTTTTTGTGCTATACCTACGGTTTTTTGTCTTTTATCTACGGTTGTCGTCTGTAGGTATATGGCAAATTTCTTCTAGTGAATATGATCTCATACATATCTATTTTCAACTGGTCCTTCTTTATTCTTTAGTGATATTAATCCAAAGTCTTTAATTGCGAAAAAATTGTTACAATGCACAATTTCAAAATGAAACAATAAATCATCAACTTTATTATGCATAAAAACTGTATATAATATCCAAAGCAAAACATAAAAGATATACTCTCACTGAATTGAGGTACCCTAAGGAACAACACCCATATGAGCAACATGCTCGTGAAATACTTTAGGTACCAAACCCTTAATCAGTGGATCAGCTAGCATAAAATTTGTCCATATATGTTCTACGAAAACTTGTCCATTTTGAACATTTTCCTTAACAACCAGAAACTTTATGTCAACGAATTTTGACTTTGTAGAACTCATTGTTGTTGGAGTAAAGAACTGCGGACTTGTTGTTAGAATAAATCTTCAATGGTCTTTCAATACCATCGACCACACGTAAGCCAATGACAAAATTCCGCAACCATATGCCACGGTCTGATGTTTCAAAACAAGCCATGAACTCCGCAGCCATGGTTGAAGGAGTTATAAGCGTCTGTTTCGCAGACTTCCAAGAGATAGCACCTCCAGCCAATACAGACACATATCTAGAGGTTAGACATCCAGCAAAATTGGAGTCAGAGTACCCAATGATCTCTAAATTCTCAGACCTCTGACAAGTAAGTATGTACTCCTTTGTTCTCTTCAAGTAATGCATAACACGTTTGACTTCTTCCAATGATGCATTCTAGGATTACTCAAATATCTGCCTAAAACTCCCACAACAAATGCTATATCGGGATTGTGCAAACTTGAGCATATATTAGACTTCCTACTGCAGATGCATAAGGAATATTTTGCATCTTGTATCTTTCAATGTCATTATGGGGGGCACTGTTCGAGACTAAACTTGTCTCCCTTAGCTATAGGGGTATCCCCTTGTTTACTGTTTTTCATGCCAAATCTATCTAGATATCTATATAGCTTTCTTGTGATAACCTTATGATACCTTGAAAGCGATCTCTTAGTATCCGAATACCTAATACAAAAGAAGCTTTCCCAAGATCTTTCATTTCGAAATTCTTCGTTAGAAATCTCTTGGTCTCATGCAATAGTCCCATATCACTGCTAGCAAGCAGTATATCATCGACATATAATACTAGGAAGATAAAATTTCTCCCACTAAACTTATGGTATATACAATCTTCAACTTTATTTGCATCAAAACCATACGAGGTAATAACTTGATGAAATTTGTGATTCCATTGACGAGAAGCTTGTTTAAGCTCATAGAGGGATTTCTTTAATTTGCATACCATAGACTTTGAGCCAACTGACACAAGGTTTTCTGATTTCACCATATAGATCGTTTCCTTAATGTCACCATTAAGAAACATAGTATTAACATCCATCTGATGTAGCCCTAAATCAAAATGAGCCACTAGTGCCAATATTATTCTAAAAGAATCCTTCGAAGATACTTGAGAGAAAGTTTCTTTATAATCAATGCATTCATTCTGAGTGAAGCCTTTAGCTACTAGACGAGCTTTATATCTGTCAATATTACCCTTTGAATCCCTCTTGATTTTAAATATCCATTTGCAACCAATAGGTTTTGTACCTTCAAGTATTTCGACAAGATCCCAAATGTCATTATCATGCATAGACTTCATCTCATCTTTCCTGGCATCGATCCACTTTTGAGAGTTAGAACTTTTCATGGCTTAACAAAAGTTTAAGGGACCATCTTTTGTTAACCCAATGTCATCCTCATGTTCTTGAAGAAATACAATATAATCATCAGGAGTTGCACTTCTCCTCTCTCTAGTGGATCTCCTTAATGACATTTCTACTTCTTGAGGTTGTTGAATTTGTTTTGTAGGTACTTGAGGGAGAACCTCATTGTTGTCTTGTTCTGAAATATTATCAAGGACAATATTCTGACAATTATCTTCTATTACCGAATTTATTCCTTGAATGGTAATAGGCACAAGAACTTGTTCACTATCAGCGACAGGTTCTTCCTGAAAGACAACATTCTTTATGTTCTCTTCCTTCCCAAAATCAATTTCCTCAAGAAATCTTGCATTTCCCGTCTCAAGAAAAGAGCCTTGAAGTGGGATCATCAAATTTATAGCTCCGAGAGCGTTAAGCAAAGCCAACAAAATAACAGCTAACAATTCTAGAGTCCAGTTTTCTTTCATGCAGTCTATAAGGTCGTGCCTTAGTTGGACAACCCTAAATGTGCAAGTATTTCAAGCTTGGTCTTTTATTAGTCCAAAGCTCATATGGAGTTTTGTTAACTGCTTTACCTGGCACCCTATTAAGGATGTAAATTGCGGTCTTTAAATCTTCCACCAAAGAGACTCTGGTACGGAAGAATGACTAATCATACTTATCACCATATCCTTAAGAGTTTGGTTTCGTCGCTCGACAACACCATTCATGCTAGGTTTGCCTAGCGTAGTGTATTACGTAACAATTCCACACTCTCTAGGGAAAAGTGCAAATGGGTCTGGACTTTGTTCTCATGATCCATCATACCTGTCATAGTATTCACCACCACGGTCAGATTTGACAGACTTAATTTTCTTTCCAAGTTGAAGTTCAACTTCAGCCTTGAAAGACTTGAAAACATCCAAGGATTGAGACTTCTCATATATAAGATATAGGTAGCTGTATCTAGAGTAATTGTCTATGAACGTAATAAAATAATGTTGTCCATTCCAAGAAGCCATAGGGAAAGGACCACATATATCCATATGTATTATTTCTAAGACATCTTTAGCTCTTTCGGCACCTAACTTCCTTTTGTTTGTATGTTTTCCCTTTATGCACTCAACACAGACCTCAAAGTCTGATAAATCTAAAGGGTCAAGAATTTCATCCGACACAAGTCTTTGAATTCTTTGTTTAGATATATGACCTAAACGCTTGTGCCATAAGGTGGCTGAATTCTCTTTTAATTTTCGTTTTGTACCACGTGAATTTGTTTGTAGTATTTCATTAGTGGAACTGGAAACATCAAGCATATACAGATTATCTATTAAAGAACCAGAACCAACAACATTTGAATTTTGATAGAGACTAACTTTATTATTTCCAAAAGAACAAGAAAAACCAAATATGTCCAAGATGGAAACACTAATAAAATTCCGCCTAAAAGACGGTACAACAAATGTCTCAAATAAATTCAAATGAAAACTAGTTCTTAAACATAATCTAAATGTTCCAATAGTCTCAACTGTAACTCTTTTACCATCACCCACAAAGATGAATCTTTCATCATCACTTGGCTATCGGCTCCACAGGCAATAAGGATGGAAATAGGCCAGGCCAGACGTTGCCTTAAACAGGCCCAGCCTATATAGCATATAGGAGCCTGGGCCTGGCCTATTTAAAAAAAATTCAAAGCTTGAGCCTGGTCTGTTTAAAAGTCTGGCCTGACCTGTTAGCCTGTTTAAAGGCCCAGTATACTATATGGTCATGAAATAGGCTACTATGTCTACATTTAAATGGGCTTATATGCCTACTTTTAGTTAGGCCCATCTAATTCTAATAATTAAATTATATTTTTGTATACATTTTTATATTAATATTACATATATAATAATATTATTTATATTAAAATAGTATAAATTCAACATTCTTATATAATATAACTAAATAGACCGGCCTGTTAGGATTAATAGGCCTTTTAGGTGGCCTAAAGCCTGGCCTGTTAAGCTAAATAGGCTTTTTAGAAAGCCTGAGCCTGGCCTGTTAATGAAAAAAGCTTGGCCTGACCTAGCCTGTTATAGGCTAGGTAATAGGCCCCTGATAGGCGGCCTGGCCTGTTTCCACCCTTAACAGGCAACTCTGCATAGTGATACTAATGTGAGTAGTAGCACCAGAATCTACCCACCAAGTATCATTGAGTACAAAGCTAAATTAATTTCAGAACAAACAATAGTTAGAAATTTACCTTTCTTTACACACCATGAGGCCTATTTAGGATACTCTTTCTTCATGTGTCTTTGCTTCTTACAGAAGTAACAGATAAATTCTTCATTACTCTTCAATTTCTTTTGTTGAGAAGGCCCTTTCGTATTACCCTTATTGCTCTTTCTTTTCTTATTTTGAGGGGTCATAGCCAAGTGAGCACCTTCAGCCTTATCTCTCGGCAGCCTCTCTTCCTCTTGCACAAAGTGAGATATAAGCTCATTAAGGGACCATTTGTCCTATGAGTGTTATAACTCACTTTGAATTTCCCAAAGTATGTAGGAAGAGAGATCAAAACCAAGTGCATGAAAAGATCATCACGAAGCTCTAACTTAAGTGACTTGAGTTTTTATGCGAGATTAGACATCTCCATAATGTACTCCCTTATGTTCCCTTTGCCTTTATACTTCATGGAGATGAGTTTAGCCAAAAGGCTACTCGTCTCCACCTTTTCATTCTTGGCAAAGAATTGTTCTATTTCTTCAAGGAAATTCCTTGCACTTTCACCCTCAGATATAGAGCCCCGAAATTCATCTGGAATAGAGCGTTTCATGATCATCAGGCACATTCGGTTAGAGCGTTGTCATTTCTCAATTTTAGCATCATCGAGGTTTTCTGCATTGGAAATGGATTTCTCCACACGAAGTGCCAGATCCAAACCTATGCAGCCGAGAATAATTTATACGGCTTCCTTCCAGACCTTAAAGTTTATCTCATTCAGTAATGGGATGTTACTGATTTGAGCAGAAAAATTTGCAGCATTGGTAAAAGACACTGAATCCACATAACAAAGAATTAATAATATGTTCAAATCTAAACAAACAAGTCATGTAATATATTTAAAAAACAAGACATGTTTATATAATAGACCCATCACAAGATACCTAGCACAACATAAATTTCTAGTCTTTGGACAGAGAAATTAATTGGTAGGTGGTACTCTCAATGTAATGATCAAATATTAACAATTAGTTCTGTCAAACAATAGCCTTTCTTTGGAGCGACTATTATTCACATGAAAAAAAACTGTATAATTGTTATATATTTATCATCACATGTATGTTATTATTTGGCCAAATTGTGTCTTCCTTTGGGCTGAACACAATTCGCATAAATAATCTCATATTCATCTGTGTAATTCAATTAATTTCCACAATAGAGGTTACTTTGGCAACATATTGCATCAATTAATTCAAAATAATTACGAGACAAAAGGAAAAAACAATATGAATCCATTATAAAAAAAACATATTTAATCCAAATGTTCACAAAAACAAAACTTATTTTAGTGCAAAATCAACTAAAGAACAAAAATTGTGCCTAATGCACATACCTCAATTACATTGTCTTAGAGTGAGCAAAACTGAACACAAGAATTTTATTCACAAATGATAAAACCAAAGTGCAGAACATATAATTTACTGCATATGCATTCACGTTACTGCATTTAAAAAAAATAGACCAGAGTGGAGTGCATATGTATTTCTAACATGAAAGATATTATGCACGTCATAATACAAAACCAAAGTGCACTGAATCCATATTAAAAAAAAGTATTCAAGTCACAAATATAAGTCACAATTGATGATGATTTTGTCAAAGTAGAAAACTACTACAATTCCAGCCATGGTAATTATCACAACAAAAAAATGTAATGACCCAGAAGGATGAATCTATTTCTGAATAATGTGAGTTCCTCAGAATTGTTAGTGATATAAATAAGTAACATCATACAAATAGTAGGAGATTGAATCCAAAATTTAACAAATATTCCCAATTTTCATAACATTACAGCGGAAGCAAAATATCCCCAAATTAAAATTAGGGTTCATGCAAAATCCCTAAATGTGCTCTTTTGATTTACGTTTCTGGAAGAGGTTTTGTGGCATGATGGCTTTCCTCCACCAAATCTCTGATTCCTCTTGGGACTTGCGTTTTTACTCTCATGGGGAGAGGAGAAAACTGAATTTGATTTGGTGTTGGGACCATAACCTTCCTTATCCATTAACTTATAGGTTCTCATTATCCCCTATGAGTTAACATGATGAGTGTCCACCCATTAAGTCCATATCCGTTATCAGTTTTTTTAAATCTAAGGGGTGACACTAATTAAATCATTTATAATGTAACCCCGGAAATAAATAATTGATATCATTGTATCAAATATATGATGTTCACCTTAATTATAAATTATAAATTTCTAACATCTAGGGTTTCATTATTTCACTAAATCAATTTTCCAACAGTGCTACTGATTCCCTTCATAAACCAACATGTTTATCTGTTTCTCTCTCGTGTTTCTAGTCATAAATCTAAAATTTTGAATTTCCCCATTACAGATAGATGTTGAGGTAGATGTTGGAGCAGTAGGGCAACAACGGAAGAAGAAAATGTTCAAGAAGTTCAGTTTTAGAGGTGTTGGTTTGGATGCACTTCTTCATATGTCCACTAATGATCTTGCTAAGTTATTCTCTGCTCGTTCTCATAGAAGGTAATAACAAAACAAAAAATGGTTTATCTCTGTTTTTTGTTTTGGTTCACAAAATGCTGGAACTTGGATTTTTGTTTTGTTTATGTTGGGTTGATTTTGATGTAACAGATTTAGGAGAGGTCTGACGAGGAAACTAATGGCATTGATCAAGGCGATGATTGTTCTCAACTATGTTTATTTTGCTTTTAGAAAATAAGTTGAGTTGGACATATTAGACAAGGACAACTAAATTGTTATACAGTTAAAGTCAATCGTCTTCTATCACACAATATTGTCTCTTACTCTTTATTAGTCATTTTGTCTATAGTTTTTATTTATCTCGTTCGCTTTAGTAATTGGATTAACATTCATTTAATCTACTCGTTTCTATGAGTCTCCTCATATATGTCCAAATTACATAAAGTGTGTTTCTACCATTTTTTCTGTGATAGCATTTACTCCAACTTTATCGCTCAGGCATTCATTTTTAATCAGATCTTGTATAGTGTATCAGTTATTGAATGCATTCTCATTTCTCTTACATTATTTGAGTTTGAATACTAAATCGTGAGATATTCATGTCAGTTAGGCATGTTTATTTTGGTAATTGCTCAAAAACGGGTTTACCTATGGTCATACCTAGTTTTTATGATCAGTTTTCATTTTGTGAAATATTTAATTGCATTTGAGTGTGGATGGGAAAAACTAACCAATTATTGGGTTGCCTCCCAGCAAGCACTTGTTTAACATCAATAGTTTGACGTATGTTTTTAGCCCACAAAGGTTTTAGTCTTGTTTTGCATTGATGACGGATCCTAATCCATCGCCGAGATATGGATTTAACCTATGTCCATTTGAAAGTGCAAAGTGTCAAGAATAGCACAAGCATGTCTTTGCCTGTATTTTGATGAAGACAATGTTTTAACAAAGCTTGAAGATGGCTCAACAATCGATAAGCCTTATGCTCATTTGGTCATGTCTAGACTAGGATATAAATTGAGTCTATAGTCTATGTAGTCTGGGATGTGTACCATAGTAAGTGAGTATAGTTTAGGTAAACCTAGATGCTAGTCTCTTAAGCCATCTTAATTGACATATCATATTCATGGGATACATCATCTAGTTAATTATATGTTCATGCATATATCATACATGTTATATGTGCATATTGGGCATAATATAATTGATAAAGCATGTATATATATTGTGCATAACATATGAGAAGTTTACCATTTGAAACATATGCATAAATGTTCCAGTTAATCGATTAACGTGGTAACTTAATCGATTAACTCAACTGCGTTTCTTTTAAATATGTGTTTTCTGTTTTAACTGAATTCTGTGTCATTTTGTTGCCTCGTTAATCAATTAAATGGAAGCCTTAATCGATTAACTAGTTTGTTATGTGTTATAACTGAAATCTGTTTTAACTGTTTTAACTGTTTAACTATTTAACTGTTTCTGCAACGAATGTAACCACTTATTCTCCATGCTATAAATACAAGGCATCACTTAGAAACCCATAGCATTGCATTATATTGTATAGGGTTGTTTAGAAAGCATTTTGCATACGTGTTTTACTGTGTTTTTGCAAGAGAGTTGCATATGTGAGAAGAGTGATTATGTTGTTTTAATTGCTTTTATATGCTTTCTGTTTTTGCATAATTCTGTATCCATTCTTATCTTGCTCACATGCTTATGCATTAGATATTGTTAGAGAGAAATTATTTGTATACTATATTGATTAACTCATTTGAATCTTGATGGCTTATGTGGTTAGTAAAAGGGTTAATCTTTGAGTCTTTATCTTGTCATATTTTAAGCATTATTGTGCTTAGTATAGCATTATTGTGCTTAGTATAGCTTACACACAAGGAAGCAAATGCGCTTTAACTTTGTTCTCTGAAAAACAATCTCACTCACCCTCACTGTAAAATTATCATCAAGCTTATCCATCAATAATTGAAGAATATTGATGAAGTGTTTGTCATCATCAAAAAGGGGGAGATTGAAAGTGCAAAGTGTCAAGAATAGCACTAGCATGTCTTTGCCTGTGTTTTGATGAAGACAAGGTTTTAACAAAGCTTGAAGATGGCTCAACAATCAATAGGCCTTATGCTCATTTGGTCATGTCTAGACTAGGATATAAATTGAGTCTATAATCTAAGTAGTATGTGTGCCATAGTAAGTGAGTATAGGTTAGGTAAACGTAGATGCTAGTCTCTTAAGCCATCTTAATTGACATATCATATTCATGAGATACATCATCTAGTTAATTGTATGTTCATGCATCTATCATACATGTTATATGTGCATATTAGGCATAATATAATTGGTAAAGCATGTATATATATTTGCATAACATATGAGAAGTTTACCATTTGAAACATATGCATAAATGTTCCAGTTAATCGATTAACGTGGTAACTTAATCGATTAACTCAACTGCTTTTCTTTTAAATATGTGTTTTCTGTTTTAACTGAATTTTGTGTCATTATGTTGCCCCGTTAATCGATTAAATGGTAGCCTTAATCGATTAATTAATCTGTTATGTGTTATAACTGAAATCTGCTTTCACTGTTTAACTGTTTTTGCAACGAATGTAACCACTTATTCTCCATGCTATAAATACAAGGCATCACTCAGAAACCCCTAGCATTGCATTATATTGTATAGGGCTGTTTAGAGAGCATTTTGCATATGTGATTTACTGTGTTTTTGCAAGAGAGTTGCATGTGTGAGAAGAGAGACTATGTTGTTTTAATTGCTGTCAAATGCTTACTGTTTTTGCATAATTTCATATCCATTCTTATCTTGCTCACATGATCATGCATTAGATTTTTATAGAGAGAAATCATTTGTATACTGATATTGATTAACTCATTTGAATATTGATGGCTTATGTGGTTAGTAAAATGGTTAATATTTGAATCTTTATCTTGTAATATTTTAAGCATCATGATGTTTAGTATACCTTGTTGTTTAACGTGTTTTTATGTAGTTTGGATTTGTCTCTTGGTGTGAGATCACCATAGAGATTGAAGTTCTTCACCAAGGCTAGGAGGTCTTGATTTGAGGATAAGAATCTTGGCTGGGGCTAGTTCGCGAGAAAGGTTTTCTCAAGAAGCGAAGGGTAGAGTCAAACCAAGGATTTAGAGATCCTAGATTTCAAGAAGGGAGCGTCCTATGTGCTTGTAATTGAATTGGTATTTGTATCCATTTTTCAATATTGTGAAGAAAGAAAATCTCCCTGATCCAGAATGGGAGGCCTGGATGTAGTTTGTAGTGGACCGCAAACGAACCAGGATAAAAATCATTTTTGCACTTTCTTTCTCTCTTTATCTTCTTTATGTTTCTTGCCATTATAAATTGAATCTATAATTGAAAAATTGGATATTTGTCTACTTCCATATACTTAATAGTTGTGCGTAAAAATATATGAATTATATCTCTTCAATTTTGTTTTAATTATTGTGCAATTTGCCTGTCTGATCATTCTGTTCTGTGCAATAATTAATCGATTAAACCCTATTGTTAATCGATTAACTGGACTATTTTCCAGGAGTTGGGTTTTGGTTCAAGAAGCGGTTCTTGTTAACCGCTACACCTATTCAACCCCCCCTTCTAGGTGTTCCTAGACCACTGATACCTAACAAGTGGTATCAGAGCTAGTATGAC
>NW_017726995.1:0-1321 GCF_001865875.1 Lupinus angustifolius | reverse complement strand
TTCACTTAGTGGATGGCGAACCGAAAGAAAAGCCACAAAGCTTATGGACCGATGAGGAGCGCAAGAAGGTCCAGATCAACCTTCGCGCCAAGAACATCATTATATCAGCCCTATTCTACGATGAATTCTTTCGGGTGTCCCAATGTCAAAGTGCTAAGGAAATGTGGGACACTTTACAAGTGACTCACGAAGGCACTAGCGAAGTCAAGCGCGCCCGGTTAAATGCGCTAACTCACGAGTACGAATTGTTTCGTATGCTACCGAGTGAATCAATCGGCGATATGCAAAAACGATTCACTCACATCATCAACCATCTTATCGCTTTAGATAAGGTGTTCACCAAAGAGAGCTCACTAATAAAGTCTTACGTTGTCTTGACAGGAGATGGCAACCTAAAGTAACAGCAATCATGGAGTCCAAGGATCTAGATTCCATGCCTTTGGCAACACTATTTGGAAAGCTTCAGGAGCATGAGATGGGGCTTGGGCGTCTGACAATGCATGAGGAGTTCGATCGCAAAAAGAAATGAATCTCTCTCAAAGCTTCAACATCACAACCCATTGAAGAGATAGATAATGAAGACTCTGATTCAAACATTGACGACGAAACGCTAAACCTCCTAGTACGAAAATTTGGAAATTTCTTGAAGAAGAAAGGAGGACTTAGACTATTCCAAAAGAAAGAAGCGCGAGAATCAACAAAGAAAGGCAAGACAAAAGAGCGCTTCACTTGCCATGAATGTGGTAAGCTAGGACACATGAAGTATCAGTGCCCTACTTACCTGAAAATAGTTGATTCAGAGAAGAGCAATCCTCGGGACTTCAAATCAAAGAAAGCATACATCTCCTAGGTTGTACCGCAGGAAGAAACAACATCAAGCACCTCGGATGAAGAGGAGACCGCGAAGCTGTGCTTAATAACTATAACAGATGAGGCTTGCAGATCATGTAGCAAGGAAACTTCAGATGAGGTATACTCTGACACATCCTCTTCTTCTTCTGACGCTCCCTCATATGAAATATTAGCAAAGTTAAGTAACGAGAGAAAGAGAATAATTTTGCTAAACTAACAAAAAATAATTCAATTGCAGAAAGAATTAGATGAATTAAAATTGGAAAGAGAAACGTTAGATCTAATTTTTTCTTGCACTTCATGTGATTGATCAAATAATAACTTATGTCAAGATACTACTTGTGAGGGCTTGAAAAACGAAAATTTTAAACTGAATGAAAAACTCGCAAAACTCACAAATAGTAAAAACCAATTTGACACCTTGATTAGCAATACAAGAAATGTAGGTGACCATACTAGATTAGGATAT
>NW_017726994.1:0-320 GCF_001865875.1 Lupinus angustifolius | reverse complement strand
ATACCCAATGGTGTTTACGCTTGGGTAAGAAAGGGAGATAACTCCCTAGTCACTAACAAAAAAGGACCCAACATAATTTGGGTACCCGAGTCTAGCAGGTGATCTATATTGAAGGTATGTCTTCGAACATACGGACAAAATTGGTATCTTGATAGCGGCTGTTCGAGACATATGACTGGGGACAAGTCAAAATTCCTAGACTTGTCATTGAAAGAAAAAGGATTCGTCACTTATGGAGACAACAACAAAGGAAAAATCTTGGGCACCGAGAAGATTGGCAACTCAACACACACAATCATCGAGAACATTCTCTACGTAGA
>NW_017726993.1:0-1536 GCF_001865875.1 Lupinus angustifolius | reverse complement strand
AATGTCTTATTTCAAAAGAAGATGACATCTGGCTTTGTCATAGATACGTCGCTCACATAAATGTGAAGAATTTAGAAAAATTATCGAAAAATCATTTAGTAATCGGTCTTCCAAAACTCGATTCGATTTTAAAACTCAGGATTCCTGTGACATGTGTCAGAAATGTAAACAAGTCAGGAATTCATTTAATAATAAGAATGTGATATCCACTACTAGACCATTGGAGCTTCTCCATATGGACTTGTTTGGACCATCACACATTATGAGTTTTGGTGGAAGCTATTACGCCTTAGTTATTGTCGAAGAATTTTCTAGATTCACTTGGACTTTATTTTTAGCATCAAAGAGCGATGCCTATAAATCTTTTAAATGTCTAGCCAAGCAAATCCAAAACCAGTCTAACCTAAAGATTATTTACATTCGATTCGACCATGGCGGAGAATTCGAAAATGAAAATTTTAATAAATTCTATAATAAACATGTTATTATGCATCAATTCTTAGCACCTCGTACCCCTCAACAAAATGGAGTTGTTGAGAGGAAAAATAGAGTTCTAGAGGAACTCGCAAGGACTATGCTAAATGAAAGCAAGGTCCCAAAGTATTTCTGGGCTGATGCAGTTCACACAACTTGTTATGTAATAAATAGAATAGTACTTAGACCTACTTCTTCAAAAACTCCTTATGAAATTTTTAAAGGTCTAAAACGAAATATTGCTCATCTTCATGCTTTCGGTTGCAAATGTTTTATTTTGAATAATGGAAAAGGAATTTTCGGAAAATTTGGCTCGAAAGCTGATGAGGGCATACCTTTAGGATATTCATTACATAACAAAACATTCTGTCTGTTTAATAAATATACCATGCCAGTAGAAGAGTCTATTCATGTCCATTTTGACGAATCTTCTCCAAAAGAGAAGAGAAAGGTCGTTTATGATGATATTTCAGCTACACTTGAAGAAGTACCATACCAAGACATAGAAGAAATCCAACAAAAAGCAGAGAAAACAGAAACAGAGCAACATCAGGAAATGCCTATCGCGTGGAAAACTAAAAAGGATCATCCACTCGATAAGGTGCTAGGTGATATAACTACGGGAGTGGTAACCCGTAGCTCTTTAGGAAAATTTTGTAATTTTGTTGCATTCATGTCTCAAATAGAGCCTAAGACCATCGATGAAGCCATCGAGGATGTAAACTGGTGTATAGTTATGCAAGAAGAGCTAAACCAGTTCGAGCGAAACAATGTGTGGGACTTGGTTCCCAAACCAAAAGATCATCTCATTATTAGCAACAAATGGGTCTTCCGTAATAAGCTAGAAGAATCTGGCTAAATAATTAGAAATAAGGCTCGCCTAGAGGCCAAAGGCTACAACCAGGAGGAGGGCATCGATTATGATGAGACCTACGCTCTTGTAGCCAGATATGAGGCAATTAGGATGCTCTTGTCATTTGCATCAATCATGAACTTTAAACTTTTTCAAATGGATGTTAAAAATGCCTTTTTAACTGGATATATTCAAGAGGAGGTGTACGT
>NW_017726992.1:0-7827 GCF_001865875.1 Lupinus angustifolius | reverse complement strand
AAATATATGTTGATGATATTATCTTTGGATCTACTAATGACATCCTTTGTAAGGAGTTTTTTGAGTTGATGCAGGGGGAGTTTGAGATGTCGATGATGGGTGAGCTGACCTTCTTTCTTGGACTTCAAATCAAACAAATGGAAAGTGGCATCTTCATCCATCAGTCAAAGTATTGCAAGGAATTTTTGAAGAAGTTCGACATGGAGCAATGTAAGGACGCATCTACACCTATGGCATCTGCATGTTATCTGGACAGAGATGAAAATGGAAAATCGATTGAGGTAACCAAATATCACGGGATAATCAGCTCCTTATTTTATTTAAGTACAAGCCGCCCCGATATTATGTTTAGTGTTTGCATGTGTGCTAGATTTCAAGCTTTACCAAAAGAATCACATTATATTCTTGTGAAACGCATCATGAGATATCTAAAAGCATTTATTCATATGGGATTATGGTATCCTAGGGATGCCTCACTATCCTTGGTAGGTTATTCCGATTCCTCGCTGGGTGTAAGTTGGATCGTAAAAGCACTAGTCGGACTTGTCACATATTAGCCAACTCCGTAGTTGCATGGCACAGCCCTTTGTCCATCGCTGAAGCGGGATACGTTGCTGCTGGCGTGTGTTGCGCTGAAATCCTTTGGATGAAGCAGAAACTTAAAGACTTTGGGTTCATATTAGAAAAGATCCCTATTAAATGTGATAACACGAGTGCCATTAACCTCTCCAAGAATCCCGTCTTGCATTCTAGAACTAAGCATATTGAAATAAGGCATCATATCTTGCATGATCATGTTCAAAAAGGTGATTGTATATAAGAATTTGTTGAAACAACTAAACAATTGGCATATATTTTCACCAAGCCCCTCTCACGGGATACTTTCTATGTTCTTAAAAGAGAACTAGGAATCCTTGATGAAAAATATCTCGATTAATTTTTCTTTGCCTTGCATGATCCCCTTTTTTTTAATGCTTTGTAAATGATGATTGAATGCTTATGATTCCATTTTATAAATCCATGATTATGTGCTTAAAAGATATAAATATATGTGATAGCTTAAACATCAGATTATCCAATTAAGTTTGAAATTCATGCACGCTTTTAAAAACATCCATAACGCTGAAACTAATGCATTTACTCGATTAAGTAACTCATTTAATCGATTATTTGGGCCAAAATTTTTAAAACTGGCATTTTGAGCTCAGGTTAATTGATTAAGAGATGCTGTTAATCGATTAACGACATCAGTATATCAGAAACAAAAGCGTTAATGGACTCTTTTCAAAACACCATTCATCTCATTTTCTCTCAAATCTCAGACGAACAAATCCAACATCATCCTAAGCTTAATCCTAGCCCTAAACCGAATCACCCTACTGCATTTTCCCTCCATAAACCGTCTTCCTCATCTCCTATTTCCAAGCATTCATTTTTCCCTAAATTCAAAACCTCACCCTAGGTTTTCTTCAACCTTCCTTTAAGCCTCCATCACGATTCAGTGTTTGATTGTTATGGATAAAGGACGTGGAAAGAGAATCAAGACAACCGCACAACGTCCACCGCGTGCTCCAAAACTCGTGCCTCCTCCACAACCAAGGCAGAACCGCGGGGACCCATACTACTCTCTAATTCTACAAGAAACTCGGTTGTAGAAATTTCAGGGAAGAAAACCAACCTATATCCGGTTTGCGAATGTGGCGTGGCTTGCAGAACAGAACTTCGAATTTCTGCATGGCTTACAAGCTCAAGGGGTTGTCCCCTTCTTGGAATTGAAAGGTAATATTTACCCTGCTCTAGTTAGGGAGTATTACACAAATTTTAGATACGAATTGACCAAAGTTGGGTCACTGTCCGTAGAAAATAGACTCCTACACTACTTGATTGCCTACATATTGATTCAGAGAAACACAAATTATGCACAACCTACCGTGAATGATTTGAGGTTTATGTTTGTTGTGAAGGAGAACATCATGATAAACTGGCCTCATGAAATTCTGAAGGTCATGTATAACGTCTCATTCTCTCAATCAAGACTACTTCCGTATAGTATCTTCATATCCCGAGTAATTGACTATCTCCACATCGATATTTCGGATTCTATGGTGATGGACTGCTCAGACGAGGATCACTTGATTGGTGAGAGTTTAATTCACAAGATGAGCATCTACAAGTATGGCAACACTTGGAATTATCAAGAGGACTTCAAGAAAGCCAACCTTGATCCTTCCGGTGAAGATGATCAAGACATGAACCAAGAGCTACTTGTTGCAACTCAGGGGGAGTATTCAGGACATGCATCACAAGTACATGCGTTTGGACAAGCTTATATGGATGCTATGGAACAACGTCTCAATAATAGGATGGACCTTTACTTTCATTCTCTCTAGGATTAATATCATACAGATTTAGAACATTTCGAGGAACGTCAGAATGCATACATTGACAACCATTACTAATCCTTGTGGAACCATATTCAGTCTGCTAATGAGTCTCAGAATAGAAGAACGATTGTTGAGTTCAACAAGCTAAGTGTCTTCATCAAGGGTGGTTGTAGTTTGTCGACTCCTGACAACCAGAATCCTCCATCTCATCGTTAGATAGAAACCCTTAGAGCCTTAGTTTAGTCTTCCTAACTAATGGACTTTGATGATCCTGTTTCCTCTTGAGATATCATGTTTTGTGTTGCGTTACTGTTTTTATTTGGATTGTAATAACTCATATTTACTTCTGAACTACTGTTTTACATTTTGTGTTAAAATGATTTCGAATTATCACGTTTGTACTTGCTTGTTAATTATGTTGCATATAGCATCTCACTTTGTTTGAAATGAATCTTGATCATGATTGGTATATGTAATTATGATGAATGATTGTGCCTATTGTAAACTGCTTAAATATATCAAATGTGTAATCATTCCATGCTTGATTTGCTTATGCATAACCTTTCATGTCATTCAAACTGTTCTGTGGCTATCTGATGTCAATTTACTCGATTAACAGTTTCACTTAATCGATTAAATGATGTAAAAAGTTGTGAATTTGTTCAAGCTTCTTAACAGGTGGTTAATTAGTTACATACCCAAGGTTAATTCATTAATTTCAGTCTGTCTTAATAATAACTCCCCTAACTTTTGACTAGAATTGAATACGTTTATCTTTTTGATAATATCAAAAGGGGGAGAAAGATTGCTTGTTGTGTTATATACATTTTGCAGGTTTGTGTAGTGTTTTTGCAGGGGTTGTTATATCAAGCTTCCGTACATAATTTTGCTTACACACAAGGAAGCCAATGCGCTTTAACTTTGTTCTCAGAAAAACAATCTCAGTCAACCTCACTGTAAAATTATCATCAAGCTTATCCATCAATAATTGAAGAATATTGATGAAGTGTTTGTCATCATCAAAAAGGGGGAGATTGAAAGTGCAAAGTGTCAAGAATAGCACTAGCATGTCTTTGCCTGTGTTTTGATGAAGACAAGGTTTTAACAAAGCTTGAAGATGGCTCAACAATCAATAGGCCTTATGCTCATTTGGTCATGTCTAGACTTGGATATAAATTGAGTCTATAATCTAAGTAGTCGGGGATGTGTGTCGTAGTAAGTGATTATAGGTTAGGTAAACCTAGATGCTAGTCTCTTAAGCCATCTTAATTGACATATCATATTCATGAGATACATCATCTAGTTAATTGTATGTTCATGCATCTATCATACATGTTATATGTGTATATTAGGCATAATATAAATGGTAAACCATGTATGTATATTGTGCATGACATATGAGAAGTTTACCATTTGAAACATATGCATAAATTTTCCAGTTAATCGATTAACGTGGTAACTTAATCGATTAACTTAACTACTTTTCTTTTAAATATGTGTTTTCTGTTTTAACTGAATTTTGTGTCATTATGTTGCCCCGTTAATCGATTAAATGGTAGCCTTAATCGATTAATTAATCTGTTATGTGTTATAACTGAAATCTGTTTTAACTGTTTTTGCAACGAATATAACCACTTATTCTCCATGCTATAAATACAAGGCATCACTCAGAAACCCATAGCATTGCATTATAGGTTAGGTAAACCCATTGCATTAGAGAGAATTTTGCATACGTGTTTTACTGTGTTTTTGCAAGAGAGTTGCATATGTGAGAAGAGTGATTATGTTATTTTAATTGTTGTGAAATACTTACTGTTTTTGCATTATTTCATATCCATTCTTATCTTGCTCACATGATCATGCATTAGATTTTGATAGAGAGAAATCATTTGTATACTGATATTGATTAACTCATGTGAATATTGATGGCTTAAGTGGTTAGTAAAATGGTTAATATTTGAGTCTTTATCTAGTAATATTTTAAGCATTATTGTGCTTAGTATACCTTGTTGTTTAACGTGTTTTTGTGTAGTCTAGATTTTCTCTTGGTGTGAGATCACCATAGAGATTGAAGTTCTTCACCAAGGCTAGGAGGTCTTGATTTGAGGATAAGAATCTTGGCTGGGGCTAGTTCGCGAGAAAGGTTTTCTCAAGAGGCGAAGGGTAGAGTCAAACCAAAGATTTAGAGATCCTATATTTCAAGAAGGGAGCGTCCTATGTGCTTGTAATTAAATTGGTATTTGTATCCATTTTTCAATATTGTGAAGAAAGAAAATCTCCCTGATCCAGAAGGGGGGGCCTGGATGTAGTTTGCAGTGGACCGCAAACGAACCAGCATAAAAATCCTTTTTGCAATGTTCTTTCTCTCTTTATCTTCTTTATGTTTCTTGCCATTATAAATTGAATCCGTAATTGAAAAATTGGATATTTGTTTACTTCCATATACTTAATAATTACGCGTAAAAATATCTGAATTATATATGTTCAATTTTGTTTTAATTACTGTGCAATTTGCCTGTCTGGTCATTCTGTTGTTAATCGATTAAACCTTGTTGTTAATCGATTAACTAGACTGTTTTTCAGCTGTTGGGTTTTGGTTCAAAAAGCGGTGTTCCTAGACCACTGATACTTAACACCATTGACTGTCCAAGTTCTCTTGGACTTAGCATCTTCAAGCTCAATTACCCCATATTCTTTTACATCTTTAATTATGAATGGTCCCGACCATTTTTTTTCAATTTTCCTGGAAGCAATTTGAGCCTTGAATTGAAAAGAAGTACCTTTTGTCCTTTGAAAATGTTTTTCATTCGGATTTTGGTGTCATGGTACTTCTTCGTTTTTTACTTGTAAAGTTTGGAAGAATCGTAGGATTGGAACCTCATTTCTTCGAGTTGATGTAATTGATTCTTCCTTTTTGTGTCTGCATCATTTCAATCAAAATTTAAGTGCCCAATAGGCTTTGTGTTCCAATTTAACTAGTAAGTGACAAGCTTTGTCATAAACCAGTTGGTATGGAGTTTGACCTATTGGTGATTTAAAAGCAGTTCGATAAGCCCAAAAAGTATCATCCAACTTTTGTGACCAATCTTTTCTTGATGAAGAGACAGTTTTTTCAAAATTCTTTTTAGTTTGCGGTTGGATGCTTCAGCTTTCCCATTTGTTTGTGGGTGATAAGGTGGTGCTACCTTATGTTTAACACTATAATATTCCAAAACTTTTCGTAATTGGGAATTTATAAAATGAGAACCATCATCACTTATAACTACTCTTGGTGTTCCAAAATGGAAAAAAATATTATTTTTCAAAAAATTTATAACTATTTTGTCATCCAATTTTGGAGTTGTTATTGCTTCTACCCATTTAGAAATATAGTCAACTGCCACCAAGATGTATTCTTTTGAGTAAGATGGTGGGAAAGGTCCCATGAAATCAATGCCTTAGCAGTCAAAAACTTTGATTTCTAAAATAGTTTGAAGGGGCATTTCATTTCTTTTCCCAATTCCGCCAATTCTTTGGCAAGCATCACATTTTTGAACGAATTCTCGTGCATCTTTAAATAGGGTAGGCCATAAAAACCAGATTGGATAACTTTGGCAGTAGTTCGTTCTCCATTATAGTGCCCTCCATATGCTGAACCATGGCAATGCCATAATATTGTTTGGGCTTCATTAGAATCAACACATCTGCTTATAATGTTATTGGCCCCTTCTTTGAACAGGTATTGTACATCCCAAACATAATAGTTGACATCTTTGAGAAAAAAATTTGTTCCTGATAGTTACAATTTTCAGGAATAATTCCTTATGATTTGTAATTTGCAATATCAGCATACCATGGTCGTTTTGCCAAAAGAAATAACTTTTCATCTTGACTTCTTCGTTCGTGACTTCTTTGTTGATTAATCGTGACAGATGATATGCCAATTGATTTTCTTTTCCGCTTTTGTCCCGAATTTCTATGTCAAATTCCTGTAAAAGTAGCACCCATCGATTGCGGCATGGCCTGTGTAAATAATAATTTTGGCAACAATCAAATAACTTCTGAATTTTTTCAAAGCAAATACTATGGCTAGTAACTCTTTTTTAGTGGTTGCCTAATTAACTTGTGCTTCATTTAAAACCTTACTAGCATAGTATATTGCATGAAAAACCTGTTCCTTTTTTTGTCCCAAAACTGCACCAACTACGTAATCACTTGCATCACACATTAATTCAAAAGGTAGATCCCAGTTTGGTGTGGTTATGATAAAGGCACTTACCAAGCTATATTTTAATTTATTGAATGCTTCTAAACAAGAATTATCACAATTAAAAATATAATCTTTAAAAAGTAAATTGCAAAGGGGCTTAGTTGTTTTCGAGAAGTCTTTGATAAATTTACGATATAACCCAACGTGTCCTAGAAAGCTCCTTATTCCTTTGATGTTAGTTGGTGGAGGTAGCTTTTCTATCACTTCTATCTTTGCATTATCGACTTCCATTCCTTTTGCTAAAATTTTGTGCCCAAATACAATTCCTTCAGTGACCATGAAATGACACTTTTCCCAATTTAGCACCAAGTTTGTTTGCATGCATCTTTTAAGCATTGTCTCCATATTTTTCATGCATAAATCAAATGAATCCCCATATACTGAAAATTCATCCATGAAGACCTCGATGCATTTTTCCACCAAATCGGCGAAAATAGCCAGCATACATCTTTGAAAAGTGGTAGGAGCATTACATAATTCGAATGGCATTTTCTGATATACGTACACGTTGAAATGACAAGTAAATGTTGTCTTTTCTTGGTCTAATGGATCGACAGCAATTTGGTTGTATCCTGAATATCAATTTAGGAAAAAATAGAAGGTTTGCCTTGCTAATCTTTCAAGCATCTGATCCATGAAAGATAGAGGAAAGTGATCTTTTCTTGTGGATGTATTAAGTTTGCGGTAATCTATGCACATTTTCCACCCAGTAACGGCTCTGGTTGGGATTAGTTTATTATTTTCATTTCGGATTCCCGTCACCCCTCCTCTTTTAGGTACTGCCTGAACCAGACTTACTCATTTGCTATTTGAAATAGGGTAAATCATATCAGCTTCGAGCATCTTCACCACCTCTTTTCTGACCACTTCCTTCATAGACTGGATTGAGTCTTCTTTATGGTTGTGCACAAGGTTTGTAATCATCTTCCATCATAATTTTGTGCATACAGTATGAAGGACTCATTCCTTTAAAAAATTTCAATGTCCAACCAAGTGCTTTTTGGTGTTGTTCCAATACTCGAACCAATTTTTGCTCTTCCAGAGTGGACAGCAAATTGCTGATAATTCCTAGTTTCTCGAAATTTCCTTCCAAAAACACATATTTCAAGTGGGACGGGAGTTCCTTCAACTCCAGCTGCAATGTTGATTTGTTGTCTTCACTCTAGTTATCTTCCAACGTTTCTTGTAAAGGGG
>NW_017726991.1:0-70206 GCF_001865875.1 Lupinus angustifolius | reverse complement strand
TTCCTGCATCAAGAGTTTGCATCAAATCTTTGATCTGATCCTCTTCTACAAAATTTGCGGGCATCTCCAAAGGTCCATCTAGTTGAGGTTGCTCAAAAATCTCAACAAGAACATCTATTTTAAAGCATTGCCCCTTGTCCCTTGGATGATGCATCGCCTTGAAAATGTCAAACTGAATTTCTTCATCATCTACACGGACTTTCAGTTTGCCATTTTCCATGTCTATCCCCATCTTCGCCGTTCTCATGAATGGCCTCCCCAAAATCAGAGGTATTTCTACATCTTCAGAAATATCAATGATGGCGAAGTCAACAGGAATGAGAAATCTGTCAAATTTAACCAAAACGTCTTCAACAACTCCTTCTAGATATTTTATAGATCTATGTGCAAGTTGTAGAGACATTCTAGTTGGATTCAGGTGAACACCTCCAACTCTCTTCATCAATGACAATGGAATTAGGCTGCCACTAGCTCCCAAGTCAACAAGTGCTTTGCCCATATTTACTTTTCCGATTGTGATCGGGATAGTTACGCTGCATTAGTCATCATAATGAAACAAGAAATATTAGTGAGCCAAAATTCACCTAAGATTTAGGAGCATTAGTCATCTTAATCCAAGGATTTAAGACACTTTACCATGTACAAATGAGATGGCAAAACGAATTTTTACATCTCATTTGATTACTCCTTCTCCTCTTGAATTAAAGAAATTACAAAGAAGAAAATGTAGAAGAAGAAAGAAATTCGGATGTGGAAGAGTGAATGTGTGAAGTTGATGAAGTGATGAATGAATTCTTTTTAGCCTTGAAGTGCCTCCTATTTATTGGAGTTCCAGGATCCCACTAAGCTGCTCCCTTCCACCGCTAAGCTGTTGACCAAACCCTTCAACATTGGTTTGGTCACTTGGCCAAGCAGCTTAGCCACCTACTTGGGGCTGAGTCACCCAAGCTATGGTGAGCTACTTGGCCCAGCTACTGTGGGCTACTTTTGAAAAGCCTAAGGAGACTACTTAGGGTGAGGTCATGCATGAGGTAAGCATGCTTGGATGCTAAGTTAACTTTGGCCAACTTGTTGAGTGCACACCGCCAAGCGCCTGTGGCACCGCTGAGCTTCCTGCTTGAGCAACTTCACTATGCCTGATGTTGATGTGGCTTGGTTCTTGGTTCCACGTTAGGCGCTCCAGGTGTCATGCTAAGCTGTTGAATGAGTACTTAGCATGTGTCATGCGTGTGGTGACTCGTGTCAGGCTTGTGTTCTAACCGTGCCTAGTTGAGTCTAACCGTTCCAAGTTGGTGTCCAAGTCACGCTGAGCGTGCATTTGGTCCAAGTTAAGCTGCTTAATGAGCAGTTTCATGTTGACTTCATGCTTTCCACATAGGCCAAGTTTTAGTTAGTCATGCTTAAGGCTAAGCACACAGCTTGCCACGTTAAGCTTAAGCATGTCATGTATGGATCATTTTGGCCTATTTTGAGAACTTTGCTTGCACTTGAATATTCCATCTCTTTTCTACCTAAATCCTACAAAATAAAGTAGAAAAGAAATACACAAAGCATATATACAAGATTGTGATATTTTATCTAAAAAGTGTTGAATTAAGTTAGTTTTCTCAATTTTGTCAAGGATAAGTGCCATAAAAAGTGTATGAAATTTAGGCATTTTTGGCACTTATCAATAGGGTAGTGGGTGGTTTCTTGGTTCCCCTCACTGAAAATATTTCAAACAAGAGTATGAGTCACATTTCCCATGTCCTGTTTATTTTATTTTGGAACATCATTGAAGTTGTGTGAAACATACACTTCTCATATCAATTCACTTTAGTTATGTTAAGGGGGGCATCACAAACTTCAGGCCCCGCAGTTTGAAACATAATTAGTAGTTCTTTAAATTCAACAAGTTTGATTCTAGAATTTTGTGGTCAAGATGTAATTGAATTAAGGGATTGTTTATTTTAGTAGTTATTTTGTAGATGAACATACTATAAAAACGGATTTCAATTGAATAGAAATTAGATTGTGCTGGAACTCAATAAATAGATTGTTTTGGAACTCATTAGAATGAGATTTGGTTTGAATTGATTTTATAATAATAGGTAGAAACCTTGTGCACTGTGCTGCACCTTATATTCCACTGGGTGGGAACCTTGTGCATTGTGCCGCACTTATGTTCTGCTGAAGTTGTCTGTATAGACTGTTCTATCATTATCTCCATCATTTTTAACAAAACTAATATCATCTGCATCATACAAAATATTATTGTTGAAGTTATTTCTGTGTCTAACCAGCCTCCATTTATTTCAAGAAAAGGGAAGGTCCTGAAGGTGAGAAGCCGAACCAGTCCGCACCCACCTGCGTAATATCATCATTGTACCCGAGATGATTGGGAGCATTATTGGAGTATACAATGGTAAGACCTTCAATCAGGTTGAGATAAAACCTGAAATGATTGGCCATTATCTACCTGGCAGAGTTCTCAATTTCATACAAACCAGTCAAGCATGGTATACTTGATATTGGAGCTACACATTCATCCAGGTTTATTTCTCTTAGACCATATTCAGCTGTCGTCCATAACAAAAAATTGACCGTCCGTAAATTTTGGTAATGCTGGAGTGATATATTTTTGTTTGTAAATAGATAATTGTTCCCTGATTAAAGTATGGTTCTTTTTTTCACAAAGCCCTTAGAATAATAAAAAATTAAGAAAGAAAAAAATAAAAAACATATTAACCAAGAATGAAAAGGGGAAAAAAGTGCAATAATTCTATTGTCTTTAGATTCAGAGAAAGGGTCACTTAACAATGCTCACTTGAGTAGACACTGTTAAAAGTAGCAAGTAGTCATTTAACAGCACTCGCTTGAATTAATGTTGTTAAAAGTAGACATGATCGCAAGCATGAGTGAATGCTGTTAAAAATAGACATTTACTAGTGTTGCTCAAGCGAGCGTTTTTAAAAGTAGACATTTAACAACACTCGCTTCAGTTAGTGTTGTTAAGAGTAGAAAATAGACATTTAACAACACCTCGCTTGAGTGGACGTTGTTAAAAGTGGAAATTAAACATTTAATATCGCTCATTTGAGTGAGAGCTGTTAAAAATAGACATTTAATAGTGTTCACTTGATTGAATGTTGTTAAAAGTATATATTTAACAAAGCTCGCTTGAGAGCTCGTTCTTAAAAATAGAAAATAGACATTTAACATCATTCGTTTGAATGGACGCCGTTAAATATATGTAGTTTCACAAAGTTTAAAACATGTAAATTTTTCTTACCATTTCTATCTGTTGCACAACAAAGATTATAAAAATTTATTTACTATTCTTCTAAACTCTTTCACTTATAAATATTTGAACACATTCTTTTAAATTACTTACCATTTGTCAAATTCATGTTTCATTTATTGATGGATCCTAATGAATATAAGTTTGATGCCATCAAAAGGTTGTTACAAAATAATCTAAGTATAGGACATCAAAGTCCTCACAATCACCCTTTTTACCTAATTTCATAAAATAACTTTAACAATTTCAATCATACTCGTTACCCATATCCACCAACTGCACAAAAACATGCTTAATTATTCGTACAACCTATATCCATCAAGTACCCCAAACATGTCATATGGGTATCAATATCTAATGTACCCATCACCACTAGCAACCAACTCCACCATGAGTGTTAGTGGTGTTCAATCTAGTGACAAAGACCTAAAAACACTTGTCGGTTCAATGCATCAATATGAAGATCCACCATTTTACTCTCAAGATTGCCTGGAATCCATTGACCTGGATGTAGATGAAGGTTCTACCACACAGAAGAAGCCGGGGGCTACAGAAAGATACTCAGCGGAGGAGGGTAAACTTCTTATTCGATCATATCTCAACATTTTCAAGGACCCTATTGTTGGAGTTGACCAAAAAGTAGCTATTTTTTTAAAAAGGGTAACAAAATCATACAACAAGTATCTAGGAAAAGGTATGGGTACTAGGACGTTGACTCAATTAAAAGCTTAATGGCATAGATTGAATGGTGTGGTTTCTAAGTTTGTAAGGTGCTACAAACAAACATCGGAAAACAAAACAAGTGGGAGCTTTGAAAATGATGTCATGTGCAACACAACAATAATATTTCGTCAAGATAATGGAGAAAAGTTCACTTATGAGCATGCATGGCGTATATTGGAAGATGACATGAAAGGGTAGGGTGGGTTATCTCAAGATTCCTCCAAGAAAACAAAGAACTCTACTTTTGGTGAATACAAATCATCCTCTAATCTAACAACACCAACTAGTGGCGATTACAACCCAACAATTGTTTTTCTGCCACCTCCAATTGAACAAAAGGCAACTAAGCGGAAGGGAAAAGGAAAGAAGATTGAAGAGTCTTCGAGCAATGTTTCTCAATTGAATATAAAAAGAAACAATTGATACCAGAATTGGTGTGCTTTCAGAATTTACACATGAATTTAAACGTGTTGATGATGATATAAAATAGTAGATGAGGAAAACACTCGGGTTAGGTGTGGAAATTTTAAGGCTTGATGAGATACAAACACTTTCCAAAGATACATTCACTATGACATCGATGCAAGTACATGTTCATGACATGTTGTGCAATATAATTAGGAAAAAACATGGAATTGAGTGAATTTTTCTACGAGTTAATGATATATTTTTAAAGTAGTAATTCTTTTATTTCTAACTAGCCATTATTGTCTGAGTTTGTGGAATAATAAAGTAGTCATTATTAAAATTGATCGATATTCAAAGTAGTTGTTATGAAAAGTGGATCTTATTCAATCAAGTTGTTACAAAAAATAATTCATATTCAAAAGAGTCGTTATTTAAACTAGCCATTATAAAAATTATTTGTTATTGAATAAATCATATAAATATTATCAACATTCACAAAGAAATCACAATACGATCTTCTCATTCATCTATAAATTTTTACATTTTCGTTATCATTTAGTATTTTCTGCAATGAATCCTACCAATCACTCCAACATGGGCAACAATTTAGAGTGGATAATGATGAACAAAATAAATGATGACACTGATGAGCAAATCTTAAAGCTTTTAATTGAAATTGAAAAAAGGAGCAACAACCTGGAAGCTCCAACAAGCCAAGAGGTACAAGACGAGTCATACAGAGAAAACATAAAGAAGGTCATGTCAGATTGTTCAACGATTATTTCTCCGACAAACCTGTTTACACAAAAGACCAATTTCGTCAAAGGTTTAGAATGTGAAAGAACATGTTCATAAGAATTGTATACGCTATTGATAAACACGGTCACTATTTCAAACTAAGTTGCGATGCAACTGGGTTACTTGGTCTTTCACCGCTGCAAAAATGCAGTATTGCAATTTGAATGTTGACATATGGATCAAGTGCTGACAGTAACAATGACTACGTGAGAACGGCAGAAAGCGCCTCATTGAAATGCTTAGACAAGTTCTTATATGGAATTATTAGGGTATTTGGGGATACATATCTAAGAAGACCTAATAATGACGATGTTGAACACTTACTAAAAATGGGGGAGGTGTGTGGCTTTCCAAGCATGTTAAGAAACATCGATTGCATGCAGGGGGACTAGAAGAATTTCCCGACTGCATGGAAAGGTATGTTTAGTCGATGTGACCATGATACATCAACAATGATACTTGAAGCAATGGATTCACAAGACTTATGGATTTGACATACATTTTTTTGGGTTTTAGGATCTAATAATGGCATCAATGTCCTACACTAATTTAATGTCTTCAATGTTGATCTACATGGTCGAACTCCTAAGGTACAATATATCGTGAATAAAACTACATATGATATGGGATATTATCTAGCAGGTGATATATATCCTGAATGGACTGCTTTTGTGAAAAGCATCTCAATGCCACAAGGAGATAAAAGAAAATGGTTCGCTAGAAAATAAGAAAGTGCGGGAAAGGATGTTGAACGAACATTTGGAGTGCTTCAATCATGATTTACAGTCATACGTAACCATATTCAAACATGACAGTATGATCATTTCAGGTGCATAATATATCTATGTATCATATTGCATAACATGAATGTAGAAGATGAAAGTCTATATGGTAGTGATTTTGATTATTCATATGATCAGATAGAGAATGACTCTATAGAAGTATCTAATGATCCTTATCCCAATTTTCAAGAGGACCTACCTAATGGATTTCAACTTCATGACGGGTCTATCCACCATCATCTTCAAGTCGATCTGTTTCAACATATTTGGGAAATTTTTCAAAATGAGATTGACCATACTTGAGCAATGTTTCAATTACAATTATTTTATTTTTAGTTGACTTTATGATATTTTAATGTATTTTATAATTTTATTAATTATCTTTGTATTATTTAGTTGAATTTAAATTAATTTTATTGAATCTTTTTAAATTATATATTTTAATTAAAATATAAATATGGGGTAGATTGTGGGGCCCATTTAAGAATAAAAGGTGAGTTAGGCCATTAGAGTGAAATGTAAAAAACTTGCTTAACTTACTGAGAAATGTAACAATTATAAAATAAGTTGTGAGACTTAATTAAGGGATGTTGTTGAGGATAGTCAAGTGACAAATTGTTTTGTGGAGTGTCCACATTTGTGCTATGCAATGATTATGAACTTTGTTGTTGTGTTATCATTGCATTGCTTGATTTTTCTTTAGGACTTGGTTCTCTAATTTTGACATTTTGCTTAAATTTCTGAAGCTTATTGCAATATTTTGTTTTCACCACTTCAGTAATATTTTGAGTGATGCTTCCCTAAATCATGCCCACCAGCAATATGTCAAATTCTTCTTTCAAGTAAAAGGATTTTTGAAATAAATACACTTTTTTTCTTCAAAGTAGTCAGAATTTTGTGGATCCATTTAACATGTGTTCCTTTGATCTCAATGGATTTCGTGCAAATATGATAACTATATTGAAGTATTAATGGTTATTCAATGAACAATTGAATTGTTGGCCTTTTCAAGCAATTAATTGATTAACTTCATTACAACAATAAAAAATTAAGTTTTGAGTGAATGGATTATTATGTTATGAAAGTCCATCACACAAAAAGGCATATGAATTTTAGAGGCTCCATATGCATTTCATTACTTTTAGTGTCTGGTGATTTTATTTTTGGGAAGTAATATAATAAAGGAATGATTTAGAAGTTGTAAAATACATTTATCAGATGATATTTTTTTAGTTTTTTATTTCCTTGAGAAATAAGACGTGGCTTTCTAAACTGTAATAAAAAATGAAGTTATTTAAGTAGGCAGCCATACTTATTTAGAAAAATATTAGCAATGATATCTTTCGATGTATGAAACAAGGATTTTAATGGTGTTGAATGTTTTAAAAGGAAATAGAGGAATGTAATTTTTCGTCTCTACTATTCTATTTTTCAATAAAGGTGTGGATCCTGAAGCATATTTTAAAAATATAAATAACACTACTCATAATACAAATGGCTTTTTGCAACAAATCTTAACATAAATTTGGAAGTAGTTATCTATACATCAATGAAAGATATAGATTACAGAATGATGGATGCATATGTGCTATCTGGTAAATTGGTATAGAAATTACCAAATAATGTCGCGAACAAGTATAAAGTAACGGGTTGTCGCGTACACAAGGATTTATTTGATACTACCATTTCAACTAAAAATATTATTCTAAGTGATTGTTTAAGGGTTTATTTGTTTGGTGACACAATCTAACTGTAATACAATGATGAAATTAGATAAGATTGAATTTCATAGTTATGTCCATATACACACGATTCACAACGTAAATTCACTTAGTAATGATTGTTCCACACAAATGACCCCAACATTGCTAAAAGCTAATGTTTTACTCAATTTAGCAAATTATACAACAAAACTATATGCCTATCAACTTTATTCATAAAGTTAGGAATTATGACCTACATAACATACTTCTATGTCTAGTAGTCTATGCATGCAAAGTTGAATTAAATATAACGCCTCAATTGTATTATCAGTCAATGTCTTGTTCCATACTAATTAATATCTTATTAATCTACCTCTATGCATCGTAGCCTAGATTAACAAGATTAAGTTATATGAACTGTTAAGAAAATATCTAAGTCTAGTAGCCTATGTCAGGTTTGAGAGTTATAAAATTACAAAATTAGTTTTATGTCTACGTACTAACAAAGTAACATGCATGAGATGACAAATTGTCACAAGTCTATGTCTAAAAAATATATCAGTTATTGAGTTACGCGAGTTCAAAATTATACAAGTATGATATTAAATATTCAATTCAAGATTCATACAATAAGATGATCAAACTTAAAGAAAACTTTAAGCACATGCAAAAACTTAAAAATAATCAAAACTTCATGAATTTAATATAAATATATCGTTGTCCATACATCAAGCTTGTATTACATTTAATCCCGACAATGGATGACTTAGCTACTCATATTCAGAAGGTGTGAGTAAGATAGGGATAAAATATAGCTCATTCGCTGATAGAACCACACACAATTTAGCATATATTAACTTCTCTAATACTTACACATTGATCTCATTACTCAATTGAGTCAAACTCCCCTAAAAACTCAGAAAAGAAGTATTACAATTTGAATGTACCAGGTGTGTGTCTAATGGCTCGAGCTGTAAGTCTTTAAATGGTATCTGCATGCTGGTCCTACACTCAGCGTACTTCTTGTGCATTGTGATGACTGTGAAATTATGCTACATTTGTATTGTATTTAACTACATTTTATGACATAATTAGGACTTTATGATTGTTTTTAGCTTTTATTTCTTTTTGTTCAGGTTGAGCAGGTGTTTTTGACTATGTTGTGCAGTTTGAATTGATTGAAGCCAAAAAGAGTAGAGATTGGGTGAAAGAAGATAGAATTTGGTGTTGAGACTATGTGAAGACCTATTGAAGGGCCAAAAGAATTCATGAATGTTATATTCTATTCCTATTTTTTATATTTGTTTTGTTGGTCTTAGCCCAATATTTTATAATTAGGATAAATGAGGTTTCTCTTTCAAGGATTGAACATACTTTACATTACAATTCTCTTATTTAGAATTTGGTATTCTCTTCTCCATCATGAATGTTATATTCTATTCCTATTTTTTATATTTGTTTTGTTGGTCTTAGCCCAATATTTTATAATTAGGATAAATGAGGTTTCTCTTTCAAGGATTGAACATACTTTACATTACAATTCTCTTATTTAGAATTTGGTATTCTCTTCTCCATCATGAGTGAGTAATTCCCTTTGTTTCTGGGATTGAGGCTATGCCCTTTTATATTCAATAAACAATTGTTATTACTTCTATTTCATTGAGTATTGTGATTTGAATCATTAAACTGAGTTTTATTCGTGTAAGTTGTCTGACCAACAAATTACACCTCATAGATACAATGAGGAAGGACTGAGAGGTGAACCCAACTACCTGATCATTCATTTATTCAAATTAGAATCCTAATTCACGAGAGTAGTCTTAGGATTCTCGGGGTTTCTGGAATTCACCTTGGGTTGCTACAAAGCGGTTGGATAGAAAGATCTTAGTAAAAGATTTAATTGATAATCGTACGACAAGAGTAGGTACGACTTCAATTGAGTACATGTGTCGGAGCTCGAGAGAGGATGACACATATCAAAGAGCAATTCACCCTCACAACTTAAAGTTCATGAAAAGGAGCAAAACAAGGACTTGTAAGTGTAAAGGTCGTAACCCTTATCCCGGGAACTCTTCCTAAAATAGATTTCAACCCTTTTTAATATTTTCATAATTATTTTTTCAATTGATCAATTGTTCTAAATTCAACTTTATTCCTTATTTGAGTTAAATATAAATTAATTGTTATAATTAAAAGAATTTTTCAGTTCTCGTGGGATCTATATTTTATTATTTGATGACATAATCATGCACTTGCAATTTGTCCTATCACATTGATCGTAACTCTTTATCTAGCCTGTATCACCTATCACGTCAACAACCTGCGTTGCATGCAACTCTTCCATGGAGCGCACCTCTCTTTTGCGCTAAGCAAATATATGTGCGCTTAGCATAAAAGTTAAAGAGACGAAGTGTTGGAAGATCTCCATCCATGGGTTACAACATTCCTCCATGGGTTACAACATTCCTCCATGGGTCAAGTGAAAGAAGCATATAAATGGGCTTGACACCATATTTTGACTCAAAACCTTAAGGCATTAGGTCTGTGAGTCCATCCACTTATATGCTCTTTAACTCATCCATTTTTGCTCAATGTGGGACTTCTTCATTCACACTTGGAATACCCAACATCTCCCCCCTCAAGTGTGAATTCTCATTCGAGTATTGGATACACTAGAGGACAGCTCTCTACCCACTTGCACCGTCATTCGCTTATCCTTTCATCAACGGAACACGCCGCCTTGACCTCTTGTCAGGAAGACTTTCGACACAAAGATCCCACATAGATCTACCAACCACTTGTCGCTTCAATACTCCATTTAGTCGTCGAACCATCAGCTCTGATACTACTTGTTGGGAGATCTCCATCTATGCGTTACAACATTCCTCCATTGTTAAGTGAAAGAAGCATATAAATGGGCTTGACACCACATCTTGACCCAAAACCTTAAGGCATTAAGTCTATGGTCCATCCACTTATATGCTCTTTAACTCATCCATTTTTGCTCAATGTAGGACTTCTTCATTTAATTCTTTGGCTCATTCGCTCAATGTGAATGTTGTGTTGAGTGTGGGTCTTCCTCCACTGGGCATGGCTCTGGGGCGGAGCATGGGTCTCAGATGTTGTTTGATTCGTTCAGCATAATCCTTGCGCTGAGCATGATCGATAATTATCGGAAACTTAACTTTCATTAACCATTCTTTTGGATTAAGCCTGCAAAATACTCCAATGATAATATTTGATCATTTGAACAAGTTTTTATCATGTATAAGTATAACATCTATTTAAATTAACTAAATAGTTAAAATATAGTAAAATGAATGTATATTATATGACCGATTAGATACTTAACAATATGAAAGATAAACAATAATAAGGTTACTGACTATTTAAGTATATAACATACAAGGATAAATAATAATAAAATTAATGAGGCGAATGGGTGTTGACTCATGGTCGCTCCCTCATATTCGCCGAGATAACTTTTAGTGATGGAAGAGTGAATGAAGATAATGTTAGTGTATACCGTAGACATGATGTCATATAATTTATCTTTGGAAATTGGAACTGTGATTCCAATTCAAGAGGAATTCCATTCATGTTTGAACAAAAATATCAGAGAATGAAAAAATATATGTTTGTAGTTTCACATACAGTTTTGGTGTTTTAATTTTACTCCCTCTAAAAAAAATAATTTGGTCAAAGTCTATATAAACTCATTTATTTAATTTTAGGGGTCGCTATTGGCCAGAGTCGGCTAAGTCCTAATGTGACTTAGACCATATCCAAAACTCAAATATAGCCAAATCCAAAAATATAAGTATTGGTGAGATCAATTTCAAAACATCAAACACAGGGATCAACTCCAGAATAAAATACCAACTAACAAGAAAGAAGAATTTGTTAACGATTGATCAATTACATATATGTTTTGAGTGGCGTTGAGTGAGTAACAAAATATTATTATATAATAAGAATTATAAGGATGATCACACTTATGGGTACAAGATCCAAGAAGTATTTCTAATTGGTATAAGTTATAATAAGGACTTGAATTTAATATATAACATTGATTTATCTCTTTCATTCTAATCCATGACGATCCATAGTTACTGATTCTATCTAACTTCTTCATCATGAATATGATGTGTGGGTTAAGTGTGATCCCATAATTGGCTCTGATCTCAATTATTGGTGTAACGAAAGTCATTGTTGTGCAACATTGGTTCAGAAGCAATGAAATAAAGGTTATAAAATAAATAACTGAGAAGAAAACAAAATAATTTGTTAACAGAATTCGACTAATAGTATTTACATCCCGAGGAGTATTGAATAGAGACATAAACCACCTTAATCTTTGATGACTAGTTTATATTTTTCTTAAATCTTTAGCTTTATTTAGCTTTGTTATCACTTCATGATATAAATTTGCCATTACTGCCACAAACGACCAGAAAAGGATCCCAACCATCCATTCTTGGTTGGAACTTAGCGCATCCTCATAAACCATGTCTACTTCGGAAGCTTTTAAAAGTAACACTTTACTTCTAGTCTCTTCCAACCAAGTTGGCCTCTCTTTCTTATAATTAATTGTGATGTTAGCTGGAAGGTGAAAAATAAAGCAAGGATGATAGGAAGAAAACTAAAACGCTGGTTTTATAAATTTGATGTTGATTAAAAGCTAGTTTTATATTTTAAACAATTACTTGAAAATAAAAATTCATATTAAGTGGGTAATCTAATATTGAAACAAAATGAAATTAACTGATAGGTTCAAAAAGTGATAAGTATTTTTTATAATTATTCTAGTTGTTAGTTCCTGTCTTGAAATTTTGTAATCACTTATATTAATATAATTACATATTTCACGTACAACAATTAGAAATAGCTAGATAAATTAATTGATCAATACGTGAAAAATGATGTAATGAAAGATTGTTCTTTATGTGCGTATATATATAAACGTATTAAATGAAAATGCTGATTAAAATTTTATAAGTTTACTATTATTGTTTTTTTTATTATCACTATAATAGGTGAAAATGTTTTATAATATAAATTCATTATTTATTAGAGTTTAATATCTATACACAGTAAGTAGGAATGAGCAAGACTCGGCCCAACCCGTAGACCTGTCTCAACTCTATGGCTTAGGGATGATCTGACTCGTCCAAATATATATAAAAAAATTACAGACTCGATTAAAAGGGACAAACTCGTCGTCAAAAAGAGCAGGTTCGTGTCTATGTCTGAGTCACCTAACTCGTCCCTTATAGTTATATATTAAGAATAGTTGAATAAGTACCTATCAATACCCATTATGTTCAAACCTACATAACTCAAATACATACAAGCTCACACAACATATTCACACCACTTATTATATTATCCTTATTCCATACTTTTTTTCAATGTTTAATTCATTTTTCAGTTAACAGATAGTTGTTGTATTCACTTTTGTTTGAACTTTTGAGTATTTGCATATTGTCATTTTAGTTCTCATGTGTTTTTTTGTCATTTACATGAACACTTCAGCTTATGTTGACACTTGAGAGTTTAAATTGTTCTGAAATTTCAATGTCTTTTATAATTTTCAGTCACGTGATTGTGATAGTTTTTAGTTTGAAAGATACAATTTACGGGTTGTAGTTTATATACTAATGTATGTGAGATGCATGTTTTGGTTAAGTTTATATACATATTGTGATAATTTTGATTGTACATGCTTAAAGATTTGAGGAAAAAATATATGTTTGTCATTTTGTCCTTTTTCAACTCGGACTCATCCCTATCTTGACCTATCTTATTTTATACTCGTCCCTCACGCATCCCATCCTAATTATGGATGGATTCGATTTTAAAAATTGACCGGATCAATATTTAGAGACGAGTAAAGGACATGCTTAACTCGTCCCAACCCTTCCCATGTTTACCCCTAATAGTGGGTGTAAAAATTTATATATATTATCAATATATCATTCACTATTTCATCATTCAATTATATTACTTTTTCAAAAGTCCATTAAATGTACATTGTTTATAATGCAGTGCGATTTATACTTTTTTTTCCTCTTTTTATTATCAGAAAAGATAATTGAGTGTGCACATTTTATTTTGTTTTCTATTATATTTTTGGAGAAAAAAATGTACTCACAATGTATTAATTTCATCGTATATTATTTTATCATTCATGTTCAATTATTTTTTACTCTTCAAAAATAGTAATACAATAGAATGATAAATAATATATTGACTATGTATAAACTTCTACATTAACCATATATAAATATTATATTATTATTTTTACGTTTTTCATACGTAAAGGCTTTCTTCTTTTAGCACATATATTGTAATTCAGAAGTATTTGAACGTTTATCTACATTTTTCTCCATGCTTCATGATTAGGACGTATTTCTCTCTCTCTCTTCCTTTTCGCATCATTATTTATATGAGCATGTTTTTTATTTTATAATTTGTTTTATTCCATTACTATCAGTTGTGATTGATCAGATAAATATTTAATAATTAATTTTTTACTAAATTTTTTTGTACTAATCATAATTGATGACCTATGAGGTTACACAAATTTTGTGAATCATAGATATGCTCTCATTATTCAGAAGTCCTGGTAAAGTTCACTGGAAGGCTGTGAAGTGGATTATGCGCTACCTAAAGGGTACCATGGATATTGGCTTATTGTATGGAAAAGTCAAAGGTGTTGGAAGTAAGGTCATCGGATATGTTGACTCAGATTATGCCGGAGATTTGGATAAGCGAAGATCACTCACTGGATATGTTTTTACACTGTGTGGTTGTACTGTTAGTTGGAAAGCAACACTACAATCAATTGTTGCTTTATCTACAACTGAAGCGGAGTACATCGCAGTAACAGAAGCTGTAAAGGAAGCCATTTGGGAGAAAGGTCTAATTGAAGAGTTGGGTATACAACTAGAAGAAACAACCATCTACTGTGATAGTCAAAGTGCTATACATCTCACAAAAAATCCAATGTATCATGAAAGAACAAAACATATTGATGTTCGGATGCACTTTATCAGAGATATCATTGAGAAAGGAATTGTTAAAGTGGAGAAAATACCCAGTGCAAATAATCCTGCTGACATGATGACGAAACCAGTTCCAACAACGAAGTTCAGGCATTGTCTGGACTTGATTGATGTCCAGAATCTCTAGTGGGCATGAAGAAGAGCAACATGAAAATAGTTATGATAGTCTTTTAGCCAAGGTGGAGATTTATTAAATATTGGCTTAAAAGAAAAAGAGAATGATGTGGCAAAAGAAGTGGCTATGATGAAACATTCTTGTGGCCAAGTAAAATGAGTGGCTATAGTGTAACCTCTTTTGTAGCCAATGAGAAGAAGAGGTTGTGGTGAAGCATCTTTGTTTTTGGCCATAGGATCCTCAAGGCTTTGGCTATAAATAGGAATGCTCCAAGCCATTGTAAGACACACCAATATTCTAGCCTTAGTGCATATTCTCTCTTCTTCTCTTGTTCTAATATTGTGAGGAATATTTTAGTGTTTAAGATATAAGTGAGTGAGAGTGATATTGGGTGTACTTGGGTTTTGGGAAGTGAGTGAAACACTTGAGTGAACTTGTAATTCTCTTTTATCATAGTGATAATATCATTGTTGCTCTTCAACCGTGGACGTAGGCAAATTGCTGAACCACGTTAATTTCTCGGTGTCATTTTCTCTATTATATTTTCTCCATATGTCTTCCGCATCAACAAACTGGTATCAGAGCTCGTAGAGCTCTTGCATGCTAAGCCGTACGATCTAAAAGAAAATTCTTAGTATGCTCTGTGTTTGCAGCATTGTCTGATCTTACACACCAGAAAAGAATTGTTCTTGTTACTAGAAAGGTATAATAGTGTGAAAGTGCATGTCTAGGAAAGTTCTGTCTTAGGAAAGACCTGGTATTTAAGCGTGTCTGTTAAGACCCACCTCTCTTTCCTGGGAGCTTTCCTGGTGTATGTTCACGGACTACGATACTGTTCTGGTATACGGTTATCATGGCGAGTGCTAAATTTGATTTGGAGAAATTTAATGGAGAAAATGATTTCAACCTATGGCGATTGAAGATGAAGGCTCTACTAGTTCATCAAGGCTTGGGAAAAGCCTTGGAAGGTAGAAACAAGTTACCACAGAGTCTGACCGAGGACGAGAAGGATGAAAACCTGGAAAAAGCACATAGTGCAATTTTGTTGTGCTTGGGAGATGAAGTTCTACGAGAAGTGTCAGATGAAACTACAGCTGCTTCATTATGGTTGAAGCTGGAAAGCCTGTATATGACGAAGTCACTCACCAACAGGCTGTATTTGAAGAAAAGAATATATACCCTTCAAATGCAGGAAGGAAAACCCATAAAAGATCATCTGGATGAATTTAACAAAATTATTCTTGATCTAAAGAATATTGATGTTAAAATTGAAGATGAAGACCAAGCAATTCTTCTACTATGTTCCCTTCCAAGTTCTTATGAGCACTTCATCGACACCATGATGTATGGTCGAGAAGATCTGACCTTAGACGAAGTAAAGGCGGCGTTGCACTCAAAAGAACTGAAGAAAAGAGTATCATATTCGAGATCTGAAGGCTCAGGTGATAGTCTTTTTGCCAGAGGAAGAACAGAGAGGCGAAATCAATTTGGTGAAAGAGGGAAATCTAGGTCCAAGTCTAAAGCGAAACCTAGAAAGTATAAATGTTTTCATTGTCATAAGGAAGGTCATATAAGAAAGAATTGTCCAGAGCGCAAAGGCAAGGAAAAGATTTGTGAATATGGAGATGCAGCTGTAGCAAATGACTATGATAGTGCAGATGCACTAATAGTCTCAGAGCACGATTCAAAAGATGAATGGGTACTTGATTCTGGATGCTCATATCACATGTGTCCCATTAAGGATTGGTTTTCAACTTACCAACCCTTAGATGGGGGCAAGGTCCTTTTGGGAAATAATGCTCCCTGCAAGGTCATTGGCATCGGCTCAATTAGAATCAAGATGTTCGATGGAATCGTAAGGACGTTGACAGATGTAAGGCATGTTCCAGAATTGAAGAAAAATCTGATTTCCTTGGGAACACTAGATTCAAAAGGTTATAGCTACAAAGGTGAAGGTGGAGCTATAAGAATATCTAAAGGCGCTATGGTTGTAATGAAAGGAAAGAAAGAGAATAGTCTCTACATGCTACAAGGAAACACAATCACGGGTGTTGCTGCTGTCTCATCAACAAGTGATTATGATGTCACCAAATTGTGGCATCTAAGAATGGGTCATGTTAGTGAAAGAGGCCTAGCCGAGTTGGCCAAGCAAGGATTGCTATGTGGTCAACAAGTCGGGAAGGTAGACTTCTGTGAACATTGCATTTTTGGGAAGCAATGTCGAATAAAATTCAACAATGCAGTTCATCGAACAAAAGGCACGTTGGATTATGTACATTCTGACTTGTGGGGTCCTTCCCAAGTACCTTCTCATGGTGGTAGGAGATATATGCTAACTTTCATTGATGATTATTCAAGGAAGGTTTGGATCTTCATTTTGAAACACAAAAGTGAAGCATTTGTGAAGTTCAAGCAGTGGAAAACCTTGATCGAAAAGCAAACTGGGAGGAAGATCAAGCGACTGAGAACTGACAATGGCCTAGAGTTTTGTAGCAGAGAATTCGGAAACTTTTGCAAGGATCATGGTATTGTCAGACATTATACTGTGAGGCACACTCCTCAACAAAATGGACTTGCAGAACGGATGAACAGAACCTTACTTGAAAGGACAAGGTGTATGTTGTCAAATGCTGGATTGCCAAAACAATTCTGGGCGGAAGCTGTCAATACAGCTTGTTACTTGATCAACAGATGTCCATCAACGGCTATTGACTTTAAAACTCCAGAAGAGATGTGGTCGGGTGTTCCTGCAAATTATGATAATTTGAGGATATTTGGTTGCCCTGCATATGCTCATAACAAAGAAGGAAAACTTGATGCAAGAGCATTGAAATGCATTTTTCTTGGATATCCTGATGGTGTAAAAGGATATAAGTTGTGGTGGCCAGAGAAAAGAAAATGTATTATCAGTAGGGATGTTACTTTTAATGAAGCTGAAATGCTAAAGCCTCATAAAGAGTCTTCAAGTGAAAACAAAGACCCTAGTATCTCGGAGAAGGTGGAGTTTGAGGTGGAGTTTGAGGTGGAGCCAACGAAGGAAAATACATTTGATCAAGAAGAAGAAGTTCATGATGCATCTACTAGTAGTGATGTATCCCAATTGCAACATTATCAGTTGGCTAGGGATAGGCAAAGGAGACATATAAAACCTCCTGAGAAATATGGTTATGCTGATCTGGTGTCTTATGCTCTAAATGTTGCTGATGATATCAGCAATTGTGAGCCACAATCATATGAAGAAGCTATCAACAATAAAGAAGCTTCCAAATGGATTTCTGCCATGAGAGAGGAAATTGAGTCTCTTCATAAGAATCATACTTGGGTTCTTGAGAAACGACCAAAGTCTCAAAAGGTTGTTGGATGCAAATGGGTCTTCAAGAAGAAGGAAGGAATTCCTGGAGTTGAAGATGCAAGATTCAAAGCGCGATTAGTGGCCAAAGGTTTTACACAAAGAGAAGGAATTGATTTCAATGAAGTTTTCTCCCCTGTGGTAAAACATAGCTCTATTCGCATCCTACTTGCCATTGTAGCTCAATTTGATATGGAACTTGAGCAACTAGATGTCAAAACAGCATTCTTGCATGGTGAGTTGGAGGAACAAATCTATATGAAACAACCTGAAGGATTTGAAGTTCAAGGGAAGGAAGATCATGTTTGCTTACTGAAGAAATCCTTATATGGCTTAAAACAATCTTCTAGACAGTGGTATCGACGGTTTGACACCTTCATGCTCGAAAATGGCTATTGTAGAAGTGAGCATGATAGTTGTGTCTACTACAAGAAGCTGGCAAATAAGTCATTTATCTATCTCCTTCTTTATGTTGATGACATGTTGATCGCATGTAAGAACATGTCAGAAATAAAAAGCTTAAAAGCTCAATTGAGCTCAGAGTTTGAAATGAAGGACTTAGGAGCTGGAAGGAAAATTCTAGGAATGGAGATTCAGAGAGATAGAAAAGAAGGGACGCTCTTTCTATCACAAAAGAAGTATATTGAGAAAGTGTTGGAACGATTTGGCATGCAAAATGCTAAACCAGTCACTACTCCATTGGCGTCTCATTTCAAACTTTCAATGGCCTTGTGTCCACAAACTGAGAGCGAAAATGAGGAGATGTCAAGTGTACCTTATGCTAGTGCAGTTGGCAGTCTTATGTATGCCATGATATGCACTAGACCAGATATTGCACAAGCAGTAAGTGTGGTAAGTAGGTATATGGCAAGTCCTGGTAAAGTTCACTGGAAGGCTGTGAAGTGGATTATGCGCTACCTAAAGGGTACCATGGATATTGGCTTATTGTATGGAAAAGTCAAAGGTGTTGGAAGTAAGGTCATCGGATATGTTGACTCAGATTATGCCGGAGATTTGGATAAGCGAAGATCACTCACTGGATATGTTTTTACACTGTGTGGTTGTACTGTTAGTTGGAAAGCAACACTACAATCAATTGTTGCTTTATCTACAACTGAAGCGGAGTACATCGCAGTAACAGAAGCTGTAAAGGAAGCCATTTGGGAGAAAGGTCTAATTGAAGAGTTGGGTATACAACTAGAAGAAACAACCATCTACTGTGATAGTCAAAGTGCTATACATCTCACAAAAAATCCAATGTATCATGAAAGAACAAAACATATTGATGTTCGGATGCACTTTATCAGAGATATCATTGAGAAAGGAATTGTTAAAGTGGAGAAAATACCCAGTGCAAATAATCCTGCTGACATGATGACGAAACCAGTTCCAACAACGAAGTTCAGGCATTGTCTGGACTTGATTGATGTCCAGAATCTCTAGTGGGCATGAAGAAGAGCAACATGAAAATAGTTATGATAGTCTTTTAGTCAAGGTGGAGATTTATTAAATATTGGCTTAAAAGAAAAAGAGAATGATGTGGCAAAAGAAGTGGCTATGATGAAACATTCTTGTGGCCAAGTAAAATGAGTGGCTATAGTGTAACCTCTTTTGTAGCCAATGAGAAGAAGAGGTTGTGGTGAAGCATCTTTGTTTTTGGCCATAGGATCCTCAAGGCTTTGGCTATAAATAGGAATGCTCCAAGCCATTGTAAGACACACCAATATTCTAGCCTTAGTGCATATTCTCTCTTCTTCTCTTGTTCTAATATTGTGAGGAATATTTTAGTGTTTAAGATATAAGTGAGTGAGAGTGATATTGGGTGTACTTGGGTTTTGGGAAGTGAGTGAAACACTTGAGTGAACTTGTAATTCTCTTTTATCATAGTGATAATATCATTGTTGCTCTTCAACCGTGGACGTAGGCAAATTGCTGAACCACGTTAATTTCTCGGTGTCATTTTCTCTATTATATTTTCTCCATATGTCTTCCGCATCAACATTCAGAGGAAAAAAATATCATACATGCTTCCTCCATATGTATCTATGAAATGTTTCATACGTCTTCATGCAAGTTTTTCTCTTTCAATACACATAATTCTTTGAAATTATAAGATATTATATATATGTATATATATGAGGATGGATCTGTTCATACTCAAATTAAGTTACACTAATTATATATATATATATAATGAGGAGGAATCCATTTACACCTAAATTAAGTTACACTAGTTACAGTTAATTTCAGTCATTCATTTTCTTAAATCCAACGAACCATAAGGATGACTGAAATGAATGACGAGAGAGAAAAATAGAAATCTTAAATAATTTTTAAGCTTCACACTTTTGGTCCGGTAAATATAAGAAAATGAATGACTGAAATTAAATGTAACTAATGTAACTTAACTTGGGTGTAAACGAATCCCTTCTCATATATAATATACTCATAAAATAGAATGAACGTATAAATTTTGTCCCGAAATTATAAATAACAAGCATAATTATTAATATAAGATGAAATCACATTGTCATAAAAACCACTACTTATTACTTACAAATAGGAATAGTATTGATAGGTGTAATATCTTCATTATGGACATGCAATTATTCTTTTGTATGTAGTAATGTTTTGTCTCCTCTTTCTTTACAATTCATTAGCTAGATTAAATGTTATATTTTTTTATGAATAAGGTATTGGTTTAGTTGGGTACTCTTGATGGACTAAAAAGTTAAATTTTGAATTTTGAGAGTGAACACTTGTTGAGAGGGATAATTATGCATCCTCTCAACAAGTGTCACCTCATAGGTACACCACAAAAATTTTGAGAGGGATAATTATGTATCCTGAACTGAATTAGTGTCACCTCATAGGTACACCACAAACTATCTTTCTCAGTGAGCATACGCCAGTTCCATTTCCCAAGAAGGGCGAGATTGAAGAGATGAATATCTTTAACGCCTAACCCACCATTTGACTTAGGCGTACACACCTTATCCCATTTAACCCAAGGGATCTTTCTATGACTCTCAGGATGCATAATTATCCCTCTCAACAAGTGTCACTCTCAAAATTCAAAATTTAACTTTTTAGTCCATCCAGAGTACCCAACTAAACCAATACCTTATTCATAAAAAAAATATAACATTTAATCTAGCTAATGAATTGTAAAGAAAGAGGAGACAAAACATTACTACATACAAAAGAATAATTGCATGTCCATAATGAAGATATTACACCTATCAATACTATTCCTATTTGTAAGTAATAAGTAGTGGTTTTTATGACAATGTGATTTCATCTTATATTAATAATTATGCTTGTTATTTATAATTTCGGGACAAAATTTATACGTTCATTCTATTTTATGTGTATATTATATATGAGAAGGGATTCGTTTACACCCAAGTTAAGTTACACTAGTTACATTTAATCTCAGTCATTCATTTTCTTATATTTATCGGACCAAAAGTGTGAAGCTTAAAAATTATTTAAGATTTCTATTTTTCTCTCTCGTCATTCATTTCAGTCATCCTTATGGTTCGTTGGATTTAAGAAAATGAATGACTGAAATTAACTGTAACTAGTGTAACTTAATTTAGGTGTAAATGGATTCCTCCTCATTATATATATATATAATTAGTGTAACTTAATTTAAGTATGAACAGATCCCTCCTCATATATATACATATATATAATATCTTATAATTTCAAAGAATTATGTGTATTGAAAGAGAAAAACTTGTATGAAGACGCATGAAACATGTCATATTTAGAGATAAATACATTTTATGATTTTTGATATTATCATTTAATATTAAATTTAATTAGAATTAAAATATTAATGTGTCAGAATTTTATTGAAATTAGATATATGTAATTATTTTGGCATGAGGGGATCTGATGACAAATGGCTTTGTACATTTTAATTGGTATGTCAATGAAAGAAAGTGACGTAAAAGCATCTCTCTTTATAGTCAATTATTGGATGAAGATCAGTCATTTAACACAAAAAATATCAAATGGTCCAAATTTAAATTATTCATTAATAAAATAAATATAAAAATTAAGAAAAATATTTTTTATATTATCATAATCTAGTATTGAGTTCTCCAATATTATAGAGAGACTGGACTTGGCCCTCTTACACGAATCAAAAGCAATGGAAGTGTACCCAAAAAACATATGCAAACAAAGTTTTATGACCAGAACCAACTTATTTGTCTTTACTTTCTAGAAGACAGTTATATATATATTTTTGGTACAATGGAATTAAGAAAAAAAACAAAAGAAGAACTTAGTTAAGAGGATGATGATCATGAACCATATACATATGACAGCCGGTAGGGACGATGCTCCAGATCCTGAGTTTATCTGAAGAGTGTGATCCAATCATTGCCATGAAATCAACTACTTGATTAGCCTCACGAACAACAAAATCAACCTCCACTATCCAGTCCCAAGATAACCAAGAACGGACAACTGAGACAACCTTCAATATTTGTTGATGTCGAATATGAATACCACTTGAAAGAAGATGGACCGCCTTGAGACAATCACTTTCCAGACGGACCTTTTTAAAACCCAATTCCCAAGCAAGTTTCAGACCCTGATCCATAGTCAAAAGCTCCGCTAAAATAGCTAATCCAACACCAAAGTAAGCTGAAAAACCAGACAACCATTAACATGTATGGTCCCGAATAGCACCACCATCACCCATTACAAGAGAACTTCGAATGCAACTCCCATCAACATTAATTTTAATCATACCAGTATTTGGATGCTGCCAACAAATTTCCCTCTCACAAATATCTTGCACCGTTTGATTCCAATCCCAAAAATCCTGATGTACATTACGGGCAATCCAATCAATATCCTAAGTAGAAGTACCTAGAACAATGTTGTTTCGGCCCCTCCACACCCACCACATGCCAGCCAAAAAAAGCAGACCATTCCTCTGCTTGCAATTCTTCAACACCCAAGATCGAAAAGACTGGGTAACCCAAAACAAAGAATTATCCCAACCAATTCTCTTCCATAAATTAGAAGAAGCGGGACAATCCCAAAAGATGTGCATAAGTCCTCTACACCTCCATTACATCTCATACACATAGGATTTGCCGTCAAGTTCCTCCTGAAGCGAAGATCATTTGAGGGCAAAGCCTCATGAAAACCCAACCAACACAACATTTTTTTTTTCGGGAACCCTCAAATGCCACACCAACTTCCAATCACTTGACAAATGTTCAACATTTTTATCAGGTTTGTTAATCCACCATAACCTGAATTGGCCGAATAGTTTCCTGTTACATGTCCCTCCCAAATCCATCCCTCCTCCTCTGATGGTTTTGGAACTTGATAAATTTCTCCTGAGTTTTTCTTATTTAACAACGTGATGACTTTGCGAATTGGGAATCTTATAGAAAAGCATGCATATTTCATTCCACCTTCTAATCATTTTTATTGAAGTTTAAAATACTTGTCAATGTGATGTGAGCCAAATAAGGGTCAAATTATTGAGTTGCATTTAATAAAGTGTGAGTCTTTTATTATACATATAGTATAAGTCATTTTGATTATTTTTAATAAATCTTTGTAATTCTTATGGGTTGTTATCTCTTTTAGGAAAGACATGTAATAAGGTTCATTATATGATGATATGGATTATATTGTTTCCTTTCTTAAAGAAAGCCACTTGAATTCATGGCCAAATGGAAGTTGGTTGTGAGCTGGCTTAGCCTGATGGGGCACCCAACGTGCCAAACAAACCGTTGAGCGTGCCAATTTTTCTACTTTGCTGGGTAGCCAAATCTGGCTTGGCGTCCAATGTAGCAATAGGGCAGCCCAACATGGTGCTTCTTCTTTTTTGGTGCTAGGCGTGTTGAAGCTTCTTCAATTCAAAGACAAGGAATTATTCATTTCTATATGAGGCAAGCCATATGGTAATTCTTTCCATATGAAGAGGATTCATGTGATTTGGTCATTTCAAATCATGGAAGGATATCAAGGCATTAAGGAGCTATATGGATTTTACCACCAAAGAATTATGTGCATAAATCCTTTATTTTTTGGAGGGATTTCTTTGTATGCAAAGGATACCATGTGGTAAGATTATTACTTCCCATATATAAAGCAAATCATGTGGCTCCATTCAAATTTACAAGCATGAGATAATTTCTTGTCATAAGGGGAGCAAGTCATGTGATTCCCTTTCATTTCAAATCCAAAGTCATATAATTATTTCTTTCCATAAAAAAGTGCAAGTCATGTGGTATTTTCTTTTTCAAGAAGGCGCAAGATTCAATTCAATTACAAGAGATTATGACTTGCCACTTAAGGCAGGTGGTAAGAAATTCAAATACAGAAATTACCACCTTCCATATATGGATTAGGCGTGTAGATTGCCTTGAGGAGGAGCAATGAATCTGGACATGAGTGTATCAATCAAGTTTGGTAGTGATGATTAACAATAAGGGAAGATATGAATACTTGCCTTATTTGGAGTCATGGAGATATTCGTGGGATCCATTTCAAATCAAGAAGTTATGGTGATTCTGACCTTGTGAAACCGTGAGATATTATTTCCTTTAAGGGAATCAATGAACCAAGACAACTCATAGGCCTTATGCGTGAGAATTGAACATGTTAATGTTTTAACTTTTTTTGTGGAGCCATGTAGGCAGCCACAAAACCATATGTAATAAGTCTTTTCCCATGAACTAATAAGTTGGAATTTGTTTGGATTACTTCCTCTTTTAGTTGAGTTTGGCTCTTAAACTTAGAATTTATCAAGACTTGTTCTTGTGGCGAACCTAATTGGCTAATCAAGCAACTTTGCTTGTGGCGCCTTCCCCCTTCAATCCTTAACCACGTTCTTTTATTTATAAACAAAAATATAAAAACAAACAAAAATCATATACAACAACATATACAAAATTGTGCCCATATTCAATACACTTATTCCATACACATTTCATCCAATTTTCAAACACAAAAATGTGGACATTAATAAAAGGTTAGATTTCGCGAGTCCAATTGACTCTCAGGCAGGAACGGTTATCCGAAAAAGCAAACCACCCATGGAGGTTCACATCACTATGTTTGGGAGTTATGAGGGAAAAGAAATGAGAGAGATCAAATGGCTAGGAAGGGGGAGGAAGGAAGGTAATCTTCTCTTGTTTAGTAGTATGAATTTAGATGGGGAATAGTAAACTAATGATCATGTAAGAATGTTTTTTCTTTTAAAAATATAATTAACAATAAGAAATTGACAATAATATATTATTATATAATTTACTAAAATTATTTAGTTATGTTTACATTTTGTCTTCAAAAATCTCAAATTGGGGTAACTATAAAAATAGACAAATGAAGAGTTTTAGAGGGTTAGAGAAACTCTCCAAAACCTTACTCTCTCCTTCATCCAACTTCCAATCAAGGGAAAGGCTTTCTAAAGCCATTTATTGCCTTCCCTTCTGATCGAGGTCGTACCTGAAGCAAATAATATAACAATTAAAAACTGCAATACTAGTAAGTGACTCCTAGGTCTTTTCTCAAGGATTACCTTTCAAACACCTTATACTCACACACAAAGGGGGTTTTTATTGTTGGATGATATGAAACACAAATCAATTTCAGAAACAGTAATAAATAAGCAATGTAATAAAATGGTTAAATCTCTTTGGTTCGTTTGTTCACAACTCAATCATCGGTTTCAAAAGATTAATTTCATATTCCAATCATTATCTTCCTAATTTACACAGTTTCACAATTTAAGAATTTAACTGAGTGAAACCAGAATAGCTATGGAACATTAACAAATTCACACAAGTTAAGTTTTCATGCACTAGAGAGTAAATCAACTAAGTGAAGATAAACTCACAAACCAGTTTCTAACAATGGGATTAAGCAAACCATATTCAGAAATAGGATAGAGAAATCAAGAGTAAAGAAACTGAAAATGCATTAATACAAAACTTTAGGAGTTGTAATACATTACCAAAGGAATATAGTCTATAAGTTTAGTCTTCCATAGAAATGGAAGCAAAACCCAAATTAAAATGAAGAACATGTCTCAAAACCAAAAATAAGGGAAGAACAAGGAAACCCTAGCAGAGTTATAGAGAGAAAACGAAATTCTAAAATGAGTGAGTGTAAAAGTGAGTGTGGAATTCGGGTTCCCTCTCCTCAAAAGAGTAAAACTGAAATTGGGCACTAAATAATGGGTCCGAAACTAAAAACAGATTCACAATTAAAAATTTATAAAATTAAAAATACAATCTTCACTTCAACACATATCCTCCACTTCTGTAATGTCCAAAACATCCTTAGTGCCGAATATGATCTGAAAATGATAATAGATTTAATCAGACCAAATAATCTCAAATTAAATCATTTTAGGAATATTAGTCCAATTAAGTCTAAAACACTGAACCATGTGAGACAAAGTCAATTAGGCACCAAGAATCATCAATCATGACAAATTAAGGTTATGAATAGTGTGTAATATATTGCTCATCACCTTCCCCTCCAAAACCATATTCCCAAACAAAGCTAAAGGGAATAGTTACGAGACTTAAGGGATAATTATCACAAGAGTGACAAACTCCTAACACAACTAAGTAGACATTGCTTGCCTAGAACAGTTGTCCGGAAAATCTTATCTCTTGTTGTTTTTATCCAATAAATTTATACCAAGTAATATAATTTTTCTATTTAATTGAATAACATATTTTAATTAGTATGAGACACAAATGGTGACACAGATCGAGACAAAAGATCTCCATTCGCTTCCTTGTCCCCGATAATTTATGTGCACCAATTCATTTCCTGCCACATATTAGGAAATAGTACAACGAAACTAAGCCTTAAAACATCCTGACGAGTGTGAAAGAGGAATATTGAGATGCAATGTGAAAAGGAGCAACATGCCTACTAGACCAAATAGAGTCAGACGAATTCAAAGTTGAGGAGGCTGCAACGTTCATAGAAAGAGCATCTAAGATGGAATGACTTCTGTTGTGTTCCAAACGAGCCTCAAATGTAGGAAGAAAGGATTGAAGAGCATTGGAACTAGGTAGTTCATTTTGACTCTCAATAGAGGTAACAATAGGTTGAAACTCAGTTAATTCATATAAAATGAAATCAATATGCTTTGCATGTGAGATAGGAGAGCCAATTGAGACCAACAAATCAACTAGACCTTTAATTCGTGTAAAATACTTTGAGATAGAAGTACCACCCTTAATTTTAGAACACAATTGAGACCTCAATCATCAAACCACGGTTGTTAATGACTTTAAATCACAATTGCCTTGTATTGATACAACCTACAACACGAGGTTGTAATTCTTGATAAAGAGAATTTAGAATCCTAGAAATTATCCTTGCGGTCCTGCTCCTCCCAACTCAGAAATTTTGGATTAACATGATGTTGAAGACAATCAACATCAGTAAGAAACTCAGTAGGTATATCACACTCACTGATAACCTTTCAGCATGATTTTTTTTATACTACCAAAGGTATCCTTCAACTTTTCGTAAGAAACTATTTCGTTTCAGGGTGTATGGCTACCTCTCCAAACAAGTGTCGTTCCCAGAAATCAAACCTTGACCTTTTGGTCGTTCTGGGGATCTAGTGGGGCCTTAGACCACTAGACCAATGCCTTATTGATACCTTTCAATATGATTTGATGTCAAAATAGTGAAGGCAAATTGACCGCACACAAGAAAAATATTTTCTCTAAGTTTTGTAGAAGGTAGGGGAATATTAAGGATTGTTAAAGAAGCTTGTAAAGGAGCAACTGTGGGAGAAGACGAAGGAAAAGGCACAAGAGGAATAGGAGATGGTAAACCACCATTCAAATCAAGATTCGAGGTGTTAGCCATGGCTGGTATGATAACATGTAAATATAACTTGTTAGCTATCAGTGGCAGAATACACCTAGAAGAGGGGTTGAATAGGTGTGGTGGAGCTCAAGTTCCACTTTTTGGTTTTTACACACTTGCTGAAAAATGCTCAGTTAATCGATTAAGCACCGTTCATAATCGATTAATTAGTAACAGAAACAGAATTACCAGAACAACTTCTTGCATAGTTATTTACAAACAGATAAGGAGAGATACAACAAATATTTTTATGCAATATTAACAAGGATATAATAATGTATAAGCATACAAAATATCAGCTTCAAACTCGAATTAAAACATCTTGAAATATAAAAGAGGAAGGGATAGAAAAGATTGCGCAAAGATTTTATCCTGGTTCGTTTTGCTGTCCACTGCAAAACTACATCCAGTCCTCCCCTCTAATCTAGGAGATTTTCCTTCTTCACTATAGAACACAATGTATCGTTACATACGCGCTTCCAATTACAAGACTCGAACACTCCTTTCTTGGAAACCAAAGAACTTCATCACCCTTGGTTTGACCTTTCCCAAAACCGCCTCCTCAAGAAAACCTTTCTTACCGCGATTTGACCTCAGCCAAGGTATCGCTTTTTATCCTAAGACCTCCAAGTCTTTGTGAAGAACACCTTACCTAACCGCAGCTAGGATTTTCCCAATCCTTGAATTAAAATGCTTTCAGTTATAAATGAGTACTTAATACTCGGATATTACAATAAAGATCAAAGACTAAAACCTAAGCAAGAACTCACAAGTCTTCCTAGTCTAATATGAATGTACATGCATGAAGTTTCTGAAATTATGCAATCATAACAAAAATATCTCTTTTTCTTTCTAAGAAACACAAGAATGATGCAAGAAAGCTTTTCAAAGAACATGCAATATGAATATGAAACTTAAAGCCTTAGCATGATCTAATCTTTCTCCTAATGCAACATGCAATATTTTCTCCTAGATATAACAGTGAGTAACTCAAAAATATGCAGAGAAAATGATGTAAAAATGTATGGATTCTTATGCCACATATGCTGAGATTTCAATTTAAATAGAAAACTGTCTAAAGTCTCAGTTAATCGAATAAGTACCCATTTAATCGAGTAACGGGTTGTTGAAAATAACTATTTTCAGATTTTCAGTTTTCTGTTGAAACTGTGATTCTATTAATCAATTAACACTATTCATAATCGATTAAGTTAATGGATTAACAGAATTTATAATCCATTAAACAGTGTAAAGTCAGCTTGTTAATGCATGGTGAATTACCTATATGATATATGTTCATGCAATACATGATTTCCAAATATAATACCTTTAATGCACACAATCAATGTATTCAACTGCATGAACCTAATTATCATATATTTCTAGATGAAGTCTCATTTTAGTGGATTAATTACTTTATTAAATCTTGTGAGACTCACATCTAGGTTTACCTAACCTAGACTCAATATCTATGGCAGTATCTTAGACTTCTAAAAAGATAATAAAGAATTATAACCTAAGTCTAATAAGTCACCACTTGAGACATCGGCATGTTGATTGTTGAGACGTTTTCAAGCTTTAACTAACTCATTGTCTTCATCAAAACATAGACAAAACATTGCTAGTGCAATCCTTGATACTTTGCACTTTCATAACTACCAAGAGAGAGAAATATGAGAAAATGGAGAAAAAGAAACTGAATTTTATTACACAGTTAAAACTTCTTGTACAACATGAGAGATACTTCTCTATTTATAGACAGATGCGAAACATCCTCAACAAGCTAACTATTTTTAATTAGATTGACTAATGACTTTCAACCTAAATGTAAATGTTAGTTTAACAAGGTAAAACTTCTATTTACTATTTGTTGAATACAAAAATAGACTAAGTTAATCTAATTAATACCTCACTCTCTCTTAAACCAAACAGATGAATAATTATAAATATTGAACTTTTAATAAAAGTCAATCCCTTTTAAGAGTTGAGAAGTTGAGTAGTCATTAGTGTTGCTATTTCACTCTCTTGAAGGAGGTGTGTGAATATTAATAAATATCGAACTTTTTTTAATAAAAAAGTATACCTTGAAGCTGAGATGAGGTGTAAATATTAGCTTTGTTACTTAATTCTCTTAAAAGAGTTATGCGAGTAATTTAATAAATAATATATCCCTTTAAAGTGAAAATATGATGGAGACACAAGTTTTGCTACTTTACCCTCCTGAAATGGGTAGAAAACTAATAATTTTTAAATAATCTTTGAAAACTTAAATAATAAAAATGAAACAAATCTTTTAACCAAAATCTAATCAATCTTTAACTCATAACGTAATCTTGATTATTCTATTGCATCTAGGGATATATAGGAGTAAGATTAACTCTTGTGAAACATAAGAATAAAAAGTATAATGTTTTGTTTTAGTAATTAACTTTTTTGATAAAAAATTACGGATGTATAATTGATCCATGCAATTAGCGAGAGTCTCGTTTAAAGCCAGTGGACATGGTGCTACTACCTTTTCTAATATATAATTGACTATTGAGTTTAAAATTATTATTTAAAGATCATATCTAATTTGGTCATGAAAAAAAGTTTTCTATGTTTTAATTGCGAAATCATAACGTCCACTCTAAATTAGTTTGAAGAGATAATTTCATTTCCCTTTTTGAAAGTGTGATGTTCAACCAAAAATTGAATCTCACCAAAATTATTCAAATAATATAGAAAAACAGTCCAACTAACATATGATGTGGCATTCCACTTCAATGTGATACATCAATATTTTTGTAACTTCTTCATAGGAATGGAATAAGATTATTGCTCCAAAGTATATCACAAGTCATATCATAAATCAATGAGAGAAAGAAAAAAAAAATTAATTTTTTAATTAATATGATGTATTTTTATTGGTTTGAGATATAGTTCGAGACATATTTTGAAACATGAGATTCTTGTTATATCTTAATAGGTAAATTAATTATTTCTCTATGAGGCAATCTGAAATTAAATGATGGACATGCTTTCACTCTTTCTTTGTATTCATTACGTGTTGTTCATGCTTCACGTACTAACCTATACTTGAACAATGCTTGTCTTGCAAGTATTGCCAAATTATCAATAGCAATCAGCCAGGAAAACACTCACAATAAATAGAGCTGTTCTCCCTCTCATTGCATTCATATCTCTCTCTTTCTCTGTAGTTACGTTCTCTATTCCATAATCACTAATCTTCATTGTTTCCCTCTCTCTTGCCTATCAAATATCCATGGCTACCTTATCTTCTTCTACCAAAGACAACAAGAATCAAAACGGTATCTACAAAAGTCTAACCCTTTTGTGTTTTATTTTTACTCATTCATTTTCTGTTGTTAGATGTATTTTAAATATGGTTTTGTATGGCTATTATGGAAAATTGTGGCCAATTGGGCCACAATTGCATAACTATAATCTAGAATCCTACTTAGAAATAGTCTTTTCAGGCTTGTAGTATTTTATTTCAACTGACTCTGATTTTGCTGCACTTATACATGCAAAGGAATGGTTGTTGAGAATCCAATAGCACATGATGAAAACGTTCTACAGAAGCACGTTGCATTTTTTGACAGGAACCATGATGGCGTTATTTACCCATCAGAGACTTTTCAAGGTTTTTTGTCTTCTCTTTTCATTACATTTACCTAGAATCATAATAATATGAGCGCAATTATAACTATAGAGTGAAATTTAAAATAATGATAATAAAATATGTTCTAGTGAAATGTATATGAGTACTTCCTAGATTAAATTTACTTTTTATGGATATTTTATAATCCTTTCAATTTAAGAAAACCCTGAATTTAAAAATTCCTTTCTTTTGTCTTTAAAACTTTCCATCTAAACATACCATTGAGGCAAACTAGGAAAATAGAAAAGAAAGGAAATATAACTAAGAAAAGAATCTTCTTTTTTAATTTGGTAAAACACTAAGAAAACTGTCTTATTATCATATTTTATTTGGTGAATTTTATTTCTTGTAATTTTATATGGGAGGATCTCTTAATTGCAGGATTTCGAGCTATAGGTTGTGGGATTTTGTTGTCCACTGTTGCTGCTATTTTTATCAACTCCGGTCTCAGTCAGAAAACCCGTCCGGTATTTATCTTTTTCATTCTGCAATATTTATTATTTTCTTATATATGGAAAACTTACAGGAGAGAAAATATTCAATAAAGAAAATAAACTTTACATTGATATAATTCCTAAACAAAATTGATCTTAATGAACTTAATTTCATCATCCCTGCTGTTGTAAGTTGGCAGATTTTCAAAGTAAAAGAATAAATTAGCAAATGAATCTTGCTTGAAATTCTTGCGTGTAGTTTCAACCATGTTATAATTGGGCAAGGAATATCTAATGACATCTACCATTTTTAGGTGGCAGATGTATATTGCTAGTGATGTATTTTTTGACAAGGATTCTACCATAAACTTTCCTTTCTTGTATACCTCATCATACTTAAAAGTCCTATATAAAGTAATAGTTGGTTGTAATTAAGATCTCATCCTTTGGAGAGACCCAAATAGCCATCCTCATCTCTCCTTTAATGTCATAAAGACCTTGTACTTATCTTTGAAAAAAGATGCTGGGTATGATGTTATATGTCACATATTTAATCACATATTCTAAAACCAAGTCTACGATTCTATCTCATTCAATAAATTTTTGACACATCTTAAAAAATTAACATATCACTTTAACTCTACTTCTCACTATTCAATTATTTTTACTATAATAATAATGTGGAAATGATGGATTAAGAAGTATTATCGAATATTGTGAAAGTTGATGAAAGTATTGGATTTAGATAAAGAAGGAGAAAATAGAATGCTCAAAATAGTAAATTATATTGATTGTTATATGAATGATGTGGTGATATTAAATTACGTTTATTCCATACAAAAAAACATAACATCAACTTATATTTATATTAATACTAGACTCTTAATTAAATAAGAAAATAAATCATATAATAATATAATGTCAATCCTAAGAGATTTTCTAAGATACATTAACAAATCTAAGATATAGTAATAATATTATCTCGATATCCAAATATCTTTTAAATATTATATATAAGATAATTTAAGATAATCTAAAATACTTCCATATATTCTAATACACCCCTTAAACTAAAACTTACTAAGATTTCTACAAATAATCCCTTTAAAAATCAAAGTAAAGAGAACCGTGATCACTATTTGTTTGAAATAAGGCTGAGTGCTTTAATTATACTTGAAAATTTGTGAAATTTTTGTGCTAGGGGGATTTTTGGCTACTAATTACTACATTACCTAGTGGTTCTTAGTGCTTTTGGCCACTAATTACTACATTATCTACTGGTTCTTACTGCTTATGGTGGTGTAGGGAAAGTTTCCTTCTATATTGTTTCCAATTGAAGTTAAGAATATTCAAAGAAGCAAACATGGAAGTGATACTGGTGTCTATGATACTGAAGGAAGGTATATGTTTTAGATGTACATATTCTGTTTGTAATTTTTATGAACTTTTTAGAAGAGAAAAAAATTAAAAGCTAAAGTCAATACATTATTTGGGCTTTTATGTTAGCAACTCATTTTTCGATATTAATTTGTTTGATTAGTTGCTCCTTCCGTCTATGCTAGTTTAATTGACTTTTAATTTACCAAACTAATATAATATTTTGGAGAGCAAAATAATTACAATAAGATTTCTATTCTTATTTAAGGTTGTGCCTTGTAGGTTTGTTCCTTCAAAATTTGAAGAACTTTTCAACAAGCATGCCAGAAAACACTCAAATGCTTTAACATCTGATGAATTGACGGAGATGCTAAAGGCAAATAGAGTTCCTAAGGATTACAATGGATGGTAAGTTAGTCATAAATTATTTTGAATTAATTATTAGTGTTAGTTTTGATTATTAACGGGTGAATATATGAGCCATAAATTGTCACCATTTGATTTTCAGGCTTGCTAGCTACGTAGAATGGAAAATCCTATATACTCTTGCGAAAGAAAAAGATGGTTTACTTACAAAAGAGACTGTTCGAGCTGTTTATGATGGAAGTCTATTTGAACAAATGGAAAAGAAACACTCTGAAAAAGAAAATAAATAAATAACATTCATATAATTTATGTTGTAAGTTGGATCTATGCTTCTCAATTTGTAAACACACTGAAAAGGAAATAAATAAATGAACAATCATATAATATATGTTGTAAGTTGGAGCTATGCTTCTAAATTTGTAGAATTCTGGTGGAGTTCTTTCTAAGAGTTTTAATTCTGAGTTGTGTTTTAATCAGAAAATATGTTGTGAATTGTTATACATATAAATGTCTTGCTTTTATATTTAATGAAATTGTTAGATAATTTGTTGGTTTATATATTTACATCGTCGATTAAGCAATAGGAGAACGATTTACAAGTGTATGCAGATTTTCGAATAGTTATCTTGGGGAAAGAATTAGCTAGTTGTGATCTAACTTTAGGATAATTATTTTAAAGAATTAACCCAATTCGTATGCAGGTTAGCCAGAATACATCATGGTAGTCCATTTTAACATGTGTAAACATAACTATAAAAGAAACAAGGAAAAAAAGCAACACCAAACATTTTTGGGAATTTTTGGTTGAGACAATGTATCAAACAATTCAACTAAAAACGATAAAAGTGTAAAAAGTAAAGGTGTTAGAGTTAGTTCTTGATGCACTCAAACTCAAGTGTATTGATGTGTCTTCAAGTAAAAATATTGCCCATACCTACCGAGAATGAGATATCCCAGATTATGCTTAATTAATTATTCTTAAACACAATATTAGGTCAAATTCTTTCTCGTTTGATCCAATCCTCCATCGATTATCAGTTTTACTGCATGGAGAATGAAATTCCTACATCTTACAAATAATTTGTAATTATTACTACTTTTTTTGCAGTCAAAACATAAAAAACTTTTTTTTAGACTCAATTTAAAAAATATGTTCTTTGTACCTTAGTTCTTATCTATGGAGTTGTCACTCATTAAAATGTACCCTCTTTGACTATATGGTTTTAAAATGTTTGATTAGTGCGAAAGCCAATCTATTACCTATATAATAAAAAAAACTCTCTCATGACATGTGTCAATCTCTCAAGCCCTTATGACATGTGTCAACCTCTCATCAAAACTCATGACATGTGTCAACTTCTCATCAAAACTAAAGCTCCCTCATGACATGTGTCAATCTCTCAAGCTCTCATGACATGTGTCAACCTCTCATCAAAACTAAAGGTCTCTCATAACATGTGTCAATCTCTCAATCAATACTTTCCCTCCAAAACATGTCAATCTTCCATTTTTGTTCATTGTACAATTTAATTTTAATGATTAAACAAAAAAACTCACTCATGACATGTGTCAATCTCTCAAGCCCTCATGATATGTGTCAACCTCTCATAAAAACTAAAGCTCCCTCGTGACATGTGTCAATCTCTCAAGCCCTCATGACATTGTCAACCTCTCATAAAAAATAAAGGTCTCTCATGACATGTGTCAATGTCTCAATCAAAACTTTCCCTCCAAAACATGTCCATCTTCCATTTTTGTTCATTGTACAATTTAATTCTAATAATTAATGAGCTCATTTGTTTTTTATTCTATAAAAAAATTACATCTCACAATAAAGGGGATTGAATCCCTTTTCACATGTGAATTACTACTCCACCATTATCATTTCATATCTCTATATTTTTCTCTCCCTCTCATTTCATATTTCTCTATTCTTCTCCCACATGTCTACAATCCAATGTTTAATTCATCAAACTTCATTTCGTTAAACTTAATATGATGGCTTATGTATCCCGATACTAAGTCTTCATCATTGTAATTTGTTCTTATTTTATAAATATGTTGTTGAAAGTATATTTTTATTGATTTTTTTATTCATTAACTTCATCATTGTTCTTATTTTATAAATATGTTATTTAAAGTGTATTTTTATCGAGCAAAATGTTAAACCAGAATAGGTCTCATATTAAGTTTATCTGATTTAAATAATTAAACCGTATGCTCTGACCGTATGATTTTATATATAACTAATATTTTTAACAATATGAATACAGTGGTAACATATATGGTTTTAGCCATGCGAATGTAAGCTACACACATATTCTTAATCATAAATGAACATGTAATATGTGTTATTAATCATGCGGCAAAAAAATGTCGTCCCGTGCAAATGCACGGGTAACTTGCTAGTCTTATCTGAACAAAAAGTGGTAAAATATTTTTTTTACTAAATAAATAAGAGATCTCGTTTTAAAAATAACACTAATACTTTAATATTCCAATTCAAATTTCTCATTTTCTAAAAAAAAATGAAAAGTGTTTAAAGGGTTTAGAGTACTTAATTGACTAAAAAATAATGGGATGTCATTTCACATTAATCCCACCAATTTCGTTTTCTTTTAATAATATATAAATGAAAATGTTTTGAACGGATGAATGAACACTTAAATTAAATGACTCAAGAATGATGAGATACAATTTCAAATTACTTTCATCCACCAATTTTCTTTTATATCAATAAAAACATTAATTGACATACTGAACACTTATTAACCTAATTATTGAGAGATTTTATTTCAAAAAACACACTTGACAATTCCTCCTTCATTTTTGTTCTTAAATAAAATAACAATAAAATACAATATAGTCATTTTTTGTGACCTTATAGAAATCAAATATTTATTTTTACTCATTTGTGGTTAATATAATAATTTTTAGGATTTTATAGAGTCTCTAATGGTTTTATGCCGAAAAAAATTTCCAACTATTCTTTAATTTTCTTTATATAAAGACAAAGTTTTACTTGTTATGATTTTACAGATATAATTAAAATATTCTCCATCGAGAAAGACATTCTTTTAGGTGTCTCACAACTAGTTGATAGCAAATTCAAATATTTGAACTAATCACCTTATTCAATTTCAAAATTAGATATAATATTAATGGAAATATTTTAATTGCGAGCAATAATGAGGAGTCACCATTTTATTTTAACGTGTGCTGAAATCCTCTATAGATAGAAGAGATATCACACACATAAGAACACAATCTGTGTACATCCCACTTCCTTTTTTACGTCAAAACTAGTGGACCAATTTGCACGTGTTGTTTTTAGTGTCAGTTGCACTGTCACAATATCCCTTACATAATTGGTGAACATTTTCGCTAAGCACCACATAATAATATATATAAAGAATAATTTATAATTATTTTTTTATTTATTATGAAATTATATTTTTGTTATTGAAAATATGAAGAAAAAAACACAACTAGCCTCTTCATTAATAGAGAAGAGACTAGTTCTACAACTAGCCCCATATTAGGTAAGATTTCCATGCCTTTTTTATTTTTTTATTCCAATTGTTTTATCCTTAGTAATGCAAATCAAATAAAGGAAATTTACAGTATTAAATCTATTCCAACAAAATGTACTATTGAAATATAATATAATAATGCGTTTCATATATTTTGATTTATTTGTTCTTCTAATTAGTAGATAATAATCTTAAAATTATATCACACATTAACCATATTTCAATATTCAAATTTTATAAATGTAATATTGTCGATCATAATTAATAAAAAAAGCTTATCTCTTAAGTTGAGATGTGGTATAGATATGAACGTTAGTGCCTCTTTCACTTAAAGTGATGAAGCATATAATTAATAAAGAAATCTTTTAAGTTGAGTTTTGGTGATGACATGAGTGTCTTAAAGTGCGTAAGTGAGATACAATTATCTCACTAACATAAAGTTATTTAGTGAGTAATTAATAAAATTGTGGTGCAGACGAATGTTGCTGCCTCACTTGGGTAAGTAAAAAATTGATGAAGTCTACCCCTTTAAGTTGATATATGGTGTGGACACAAGTGCTAGTGTCTCACTCTCTAAGTGAATAGATAAATAATAATTGCTAAACCATTTTTTAAACAATTAAAAAACAAACAAATATATTGATCAAACTCTGTACCCAAAACTAGGTAATCAAGATTTCCATATTTCACCTTGAGATACATAGAAGTAAGACGAACTCTTGTTAGACACAAATATAAAAAATATTTTGTTTTGTTATAATGGTAAATTTTAATAAAATAAATTAAGGATATATTTAATCTATGCAATTAGTTAGGGTAAGGTTTCAATACGGATAAAAGATATGTTAATATATTCCATGATCCGTAATCGACTCACGAGTTGAGAACACTTGTTTGAAGAACATTTTCACTTTAGACATAAAAGAGAGCTTTCTACGTTTTAATAGAAAAAAATGTAGTAGCGACTCCAAACCTTTTAGTATAGGTCGAAATCAAGTTCAACCTCTTCCTAGATTGCGTAGCTGATGTTTAACTGAAAAATGGAGCACAAAAATTGGTTGATTGAGAAATTTTTGGGAACAGAAACAAAATATCATGATTGTTTAAAGGATGAATTACGGAAAAAATTATTGTGAAAATTATTTATTTTTGATTTACTAATTCAGATAGAAGTAAAATGTCATTTTTATTCAAATATGATTCGAAGAAAAGAAGTGAAATCACTGCCCTTCCTCCATCTTGATTGTTTATTTAAGAAATTTGATTTTTTTTAAAATATATATTAACTATATAATATAAAAAATTCTTCTAACATCATCTACTACCACTTGTCAACTTCTCATTCATTTTCCCCTCCAAATTAATTTCACATCATTCGTCTGTACGTTTTCACACTATATATTTCATTTTATTATTATAAGAATATAATAATATTAAATCCATTATTGCATTTCTTAATAATTTTAAAACAAATAATATTTCATTGGGTCTTTATCTATTATGGCTATAACATATATTTCTTTTTCAATATAATAATAATATAATAATATTAAATTCATTATTGCATTTCTTAATAAATTCAAAACAAAAAACATGTACTACTCTAAGAATTACTATATTTTTTCACTCCTCAAAGCATTGTGGTACTTTTCCCACTGAATTTTACTATTATTGTAGATAAAGCCATCAAACAACAAAGAGAAACACACCAACGAGCCAAAACAGATGGGCCATGCCTAGGCCAACTATCCAGCAAATAACAGACCACAATAAAGCCATGGCAACTAGTCACATACTTCAAAGAAAACAACACCAAAACAGTCCAAGATAAAAGCAGACCAAGACATAGACATATGCGTCAATCTAACTCACCATTCTGGCCAACAATGCACATCTACTTCAGTTATTTCTGTTTACCCTTTTTGCACGTGTTAAATATATTAGTTGTAATCCTTTAGTTTGTTAAGTTAGTTAGAACATCTTTATGCCATCTTTTGGATCTTTGAGGTGATTCTTGTGTGCTTTCTTGCAGCACAAGTATCACACTTGTTTTTGTATAAATATCCCTGTTGGGATCCATCATAAATAAGAGAAAAGTCTACGAGGTATATTCAGTAATATGGTATCAGGAGCAATACTCTAAAACCCATTCCCCTCAAAACCTCTTTTCTTCTTAACCCTCCCTTTTTCAAGCAATCACAACATGGCAGACTCATCCAGCATTGAGCAACCAAGGGAGACTCAACTCACTCCTAATAGCAATGACATACACAACCCCTATTACCTACACCCTGGAGAAAGCCCAGGGGCTGTTCTAGTTACACCACCATGGAATGGAACAAACTATGACACTTGGAGTAGATCAATGAAGAGGGCACTAAAATCAAAGAACAAATACAAATTTGTAGATGGTACAATCACAACACCAAATGCAACAGATCCAGAGTTTGACATCTGGGAGCGTTGCAACACCATGATAGTTTCTTGGATAACAAGATCTCTATCTCCTCAAATCTCACAAAACATAGTTTACATTGAAAGCGCCCAGGAATTATGGAGAGACTTGAGGGAAAGATTCACAAAAGGAGACTATTTTCGTCTCTCAGATATCCTAAAAGACTTACACTCAATGAAGCAGGGGATAGAAGTCTGTCAAGCTTTTTCACTGAATTGAAAACTCAGGGGAAGAACTTGAATCACTTAGACCAATCCCTTCATGCATGTGCAACAACAAGTGCACATGTGGAATCCTTAATACAATCAAGGCATATCGTGACAGTGAGTATGTCATATGCTTCCTTAGGAGCCTAAGTGAGAGCTTCAACAACACAAAGACACAGATACTTCTAATGGAACCACTGCCTTCCATAAACAAAGCTTTCTCATTACTTCAACAACAAGAAAGCCAATTTGCACTAGAAACCAGCAACTCTAAAGTTCTTTTCAACACAAACAATCCTAAACAACAACCAAGATTCAGTGATCAAGGACAGACATGGAGGTCAAAGGGCAACTCAGGAAGGAGTAACTACGCACAAGGAAGGGGGAGGTCACCAAACAGATTCTATGGAAACAGGGGAAATGGGACCAAAATATGCACTTTCTGTGGGAGAGAAGGGCACACAGTGGAAACCTGTTATTTCAAGCATGACTTTCCACCCAATTCCCAACAAGAAAGATCCAAACAGCACATCACCATGATCAACAACACAACAAGCAATGAATCCAAAACTCGGAGTGAGTCCACTACAACAAAACCAGAGGCACCAACGACTTTCAATTTTGGAGCAGAGGAGTATGCAGAATTGACTTCATTACTGCACAATCAAGGAGCTGCAAAACCTAGCCACAACATAAACCAACTAAGCATCACCGCACCAAACACAGATCAGAATAACTCACCTACTAACAGGCAAGGAATCACAGGTAACACATCCACTTGGGTCCTTGACAGTGGGGCTACTGACCATGTTAGCCCTGATCTAAAGCACTTCACTGCCTTTCACTCCATAAGGCCAATCACCATTAACTTCCCAAATGGAACAACCACTTTGGCAAGGTATTCAGGGACTGTTGTTTTCTCTAATCTCCTTGTTCTTCACAATGTCTTATATATACAAGATTTCAAGTTTAATTTGATTTCTGTTTTCAAACTAACAAAATCTTTGCATTACAAGCTAATCTTTGATGATTCAAAATGCTCAATTCAGGATATGATTACCTCGAAGATGATTGGGTGTGCTGAAGTAGAAAACAATCTCTATATACTTAGAAGAAAGCTTAAGAACAAAAAAAAATGGACATAGTGTAAACAATGTTTCTGTTTCTCCTTCATTTGATTTATGACACTATAGACTAGGACATCCTTCTGCCGCAACACTAAACTCTATCTGCAATAAATATGCATATGTGAATTTTGATTCTAAACTTGTTTGTAATCACTGTCACTTGGGAAAGCAAACTAAGATGCCTTTCCCAAATAGCATGAATAGAAGTTTGCACACCTTTGACTTAGTGCATATGGACATTTGGGGTCCACTTTCTTGTAACTCTATACATGGACACATATTTTTTCTAACTATTGTGGATGATCATTCTAGGCACACTTGGCTTTTCGTTATGAAAGCCAAGTCAGAGGCAAGAAGCTTGATGCAAGATTTTGTCAAAATGGTTCAGACACTATTTGACAAAACAGTTAGAGGTATAGGAACAGATAATGGAGTCGAGTTTAATGTGCCAAAGTTCTTCAGTGATAAAGGCATTACACACCAGACTTCTTGTGTAGAAACACCACAGCAAAACTCTGTTGTGAAAAGGAAGCATAAACACCTACTCAATACTACCAGGACCTTGTTGTTTCAGTCCAACCTACCAAATATATATTGGTCTTACGCACTTCAACAAGCAGCCTATCTTATAAATAGGCTACCTAGCCCAACCCTTGGGCATAAGACCCCTTTTGAGCTATTAAATGGCAAACCTCCCAACCTTATTGAAACAAAGGTTTTTGGCTGTCAGTGTTATGCCTCAACCTTGAGTCAACATAGAACCAACCTTGACCCCAGGGCAAGAAAATGTTTGTTTCTTGGCCACAAAATAGGAACAAAAGGCTTTGTCCTATTTGACCTTAAAACAAGGGAGATAGTCCTATCAAGACATGTCAAATTTTATGAACATATATTCTCATATGCCTTATAAGAACTCGCCAATCAAAAGGAACACCACATAACCAAAAACAATGACATTGACCCTTTTGAGACCCTCCTTCCACACATTAGCACACCTACTCAAGAGCCTACAATCATCCCTGAGTCAGAACACCTACCTGAACACATTAATGTGAGTATTGAGAATATCAGCCAATCCACTAGGAAATCTAATCGCATAAGACAACCACCAAGATATTTACAGGACTTCCATTGTAGCCTAGCCAATTCTCAGAACATCAAGAAAGCTAGAGGAATTTGCCATCCCTTGTCCTCTGTTCTATCCTATAATTCCTCCTCAACCAATCACTTTAACCATGTCATGGCCATAAGCACACACAGTGAACCAAAAACTTTTAAGCATGCCATTTTATCATGTCATTGGATCAAGGCAATGCAGGAAAAATTAAATGTCATTGAAGCAAATAATACTTGGGAAGTTATGGACCTACCACCAACAAAGAAACCAATAGGGTGCAAATGGGTTTACAAGATCAAGTTTAATTCAGATGGATCCATTGAGAGGTACAAGGCTAGATTAGTAGCCAAGGGATACACCCAAACAGAGGGCATTGACTACTTAGAAACATTTGCACCAGTAGTGAAATTGACAATTGTTAGACTTTTATTGGCAATTGCTTCCTCTAGGAATTGGATCATTCATCAACTAGATGTCAACAATGCCTTCCTCCATGGTGACTTAAAAGAAGATGTCTACATGACAATTCCTCAAGGCATCATATGCAACAATCCAAACAAAGTTTGCAAACTAAACAAATCACTCTACGGTTTAAAACAAGCAGTGAGGCAATGGTTCTCCAAACTTTCAGATTCACTCTTAACCTTATAATACAACCAATCACACCATGATCACTTCCTCTTCACCAAATGTCATGAGTCCAAATTTACAGCCTTATTAGTATATGTGGTTGACCTCATACTAGTAGGAAATAACAAAGCAGAAATAGATAATGTCAAAAGCTTTCTGGACAACAAATTCAAAATCAAAGATTTAGGAGTTCTAAAGTATTTCTTGGGTTTAGAGGTTGCTAGAACTAAGGATGGAATCGCCATTTGTCAAAGAAATTATGCTCTAGACATACTATCTGATACAGGCTACCTAGGCTCCAAACCTGCCCCAACACCCATAATCAAAACCACCAAGTTACACCTCAATGATGCAGCTTTATATGAGGATCCCTTTCCTATAGAAGACTCGTAAGTAGACTGCTCTATCTCACCAATAGTAGGCCTGATATAAGTTTTGATGTCCAGCAGCTCAGCCAATTCATGGCCCAACCTACCACCTTACACCACAAAGCATTAAGTAGGGTCCTTAGATACATTAAGAGTAGTCCTGGCCAGGGACTATTCTATCCTACCAATTTAGTAATCCAACTTAAAGCCTTTAGTGATTCAGATTGAGCTGCTTGTTTAGACTCTAGGAAATCTATAAGTGGTTATTGTATTTTTCTTGGTAACTCTCTTGTTTCCTAGAAATCAAAGAAGAAGAACATAGTCTCTAGATCATCCTCAGAAGCTGAATATCGTGTTCTTGCCTTAACATCTTGTGAAATTCAGTGGCTGACCTACTTGCTCAACAACTTTCAAGTTCCTTTCGTCCAGCCAGCTTTATTGTACTGTGACAACAACTCAGCAAGGCATATAGCAGCAAACTCAGTCTTCCATGAGAGGACAAAACACATAGATATTGACTGTCATGTTATTCGAGAAAGAATTCAATCACAACTCTTGCATCTTCTACCAATCTCAACCACACAACAGCTAGCTGACATTCTCACTAAGGTCGTTGATCCATCTCCTTTTCACTACCTATTATCCAAGCTTGGAGTCATAAACATATATCATCCAGCTTGTGGGGGGTATTACAGATAAAGCCACCAAATAACAAAGAGCAACAACATGAGCCAAAATAGATGGGCCATGTCTAGACCAACTATCCAGCAAATAACATACCACAATAAAGCCAAGACAACTGGTCACATACTTCAAACAAAGCAACACCAAAACAGTCCAAACCAGTCCAAGATAAAAGCAGACCAAGATATAAACATATGCATCAATCTAACTCACCATTCTGGCCAACAATGCACATCTACTTCAATTATTTTTGTTTAGCCTTTTTTGCACGTGTTAAATGTAATCCTTTTAGTTTGTTAAGTTAGTTAGAATTGCTTTATGCCTTCTTTAGTTCTTTGAGGTGATTCTTGTGTGCTTTCTTGCAGCACAAGTATCATGCTTGTTTTTGTATAAATATCCCTGTTGGGATCCATCATAAATAAGAGAAAAGTCTATGAGGTATATTCTGTAATAATTATCACAATTCAGATTCTTTGTATTTAAGTTTTTCTATATTATAATTGAACAAATCAAATTCGAAATTGAAGTTTTTTGAAACTCTTGGGGGGGGGGGGTATTGCAGATAAAGCCATCAAACAACAATGAGCAACACACCAACATGAGCCAAAACAGATGGGCCATGCCTAGGCCAACTATCCAGCAAATAACAGACCACAATAAAGCCAAGGCAACTGGTCACATACTTCAAACAAAGCAACACCAAAACAGTCCAAACCAGTCCAAGATAAAAGCAGACCAAGATATAAACATATGCATCAATCTAACTCACCATTCTGGCCAACAATGCACATCTACTTCAGTTATTTCTGTTTACCCTTTTTGCACATGTTAAATATATTAGTTGTAATCCTTTAGTTTGTTAAGTTAGTTAGAACAACTTTATGCCTTCTTTTGGTTCTTTGAGGTGATTCTTGTGTGCTTTCTTGCAGCACAAGTATCATGCTTGTTTTTGTATAAATATCCCTGTTGGGATCCATCATAAATAAGAGAAAAGTCTATGAGGTATATTCTGTAATAATTATCACAATTCAGATTCTTTGTATTTAAGTTTTTCTATATTATAATTGAACAAATCAAATTCGAAATTGAAGTTTTTTGAAACTTTTAAATATTTTTTTAATAAAAAATACTCATATGGTATCACGATTTGATTTCGTTATTTTCATTAAAAGAAGCAAATTCGAAATTGAAAAAATCATTTCATTTTCTCCAACTTTTAAAAAATCACATAATATCATGTTTCAGTTTCCTATTTTCATTATAAAATTCAAACTCGAAATTGTCATTTATTTTCGTGTTTGAACAGACAAATACACGAGTAACATATGTGTTCTTAACAATGCAAACATATCTGTTTTAACTATACAATTGCACAAATAACATATGTGTTCTTAGACATTAGAATTGATAAAAACAACAATTTAATATTGATGGTTGAAATGGATATTGTTTATAAACACCATAAAATATGAATTTCAATTTTTCAATTTATTATCTAACTAGCAATAATGTAGCGTGTGATGTTTATTATTACTATTATATTATTAAATTATTATTATTATTATTAATAAATAAAAAATTATATAAACTGTTTTGATTCGATCCTCCGTGAATTATTGACTACACCACTTAAGAAGAGGTAGAATGCAATTTCGACTTATATTTTTAGGAGTTTTTATATAAATGATTTAGAGTTGTAATTACATTTTTTGTGTGGTTAAAACATAAAAAATCAATTTTATGCCCAATTTTGAAAATATGGTATTTGAGCCTAAGTTATGAGTTGAAGAGTCAACTGTGTGTCGAAGAATATATTAACACTCGTCCACTCGTATTAAAATGATGTCATCTCTAATTGCATGAAAATAAAACAATATATATTTTTTATTTTTGTGTCTTACAAGAGTATAGCTTGCTTTTATGTGACCTTAGGTGAAATAGGAAAATCAAAACTACATAATTATACATTAAAATCTATTAACTATAATAAAAAATGGTTGTTCTCCCACACCACCTATTGGTACATGTCAACCTCCATTCATTTTTCCCCTCCAAAATGGTTTCACCTCCTTAATGTGTACATTTTCACACTATATATTTCATATCCTTATTATAATAATATTAAATTATCTATTAATTATGGAATAAAAAAAAGGTCTTCCCACATCATCTATTGCGACATGTCAACTTCTCATTCATTTCCCCTCCAATATGGTTTCACCTCCTTCATGTGTACATTCTCACACTATATACTTTTAAATTATTTAGTAAAAAAATCATATAGTATCATGTTTCAGTTTTCTATTTTCATTAGAATATTCAAATTTGAAATTGTCATTTACTTTCATTATAGGCAAATACATGAGTAACTCATGTGTTCTCAATAATGCAAATTTAAAGGTGATTTGTGTGTTTTAACTATGAAAATACACATGTAACATAAGAGTTCTTAGTCATGTGAATGTACGAGTAACATGTGTGTTTTTAACAATACGAATGTACAGGTCACATGTGTGTTCTTAAATATATGAATGCATTAGTAACATATGTGTTCTTAATTAGCCATATGAATGCCCATGTAATATGTGTGTTTTATTCATGCAGCAAAAAATACGGCTCTGTACTAATGCATGAGTAGCTTACTAGTTTATTTGAAATTAGACATTAAAATTGATAAAAAAAATAACATTTTATTATTTGTGGTTGAAATACATATTGTATATAAACACCATAAAAGATGAATATGAATTTTTCAATTTATTATGTAACTACCAATAATGTGGTGTGGGATGTTTATTATTACTATTCTTATTATATTATTAATTATTATTATTACTATTAAATAAAATATTATATAAATTGTTGTAACCCGATCATTCGTAGATCATTGACTACTTGACTTAGGAAGAGATAAAACACTATTTCAATTTATGTTTTTAGGGGTTGTAATATAAATGATTTAGAGTTGTAATTACATTTTTGTGTGGTTAAAACATAAAACAAATATCTCTTTTATACCCAATTTTAAAAATATTGTTTTTGGACCTAAGTTATGAGTTCTAGAGTCAACTATGTGTCGAAGAATATATTAACATCTCGTCCACACATATTAAAATGGTGCCATCACTAATTGCAAGAACTTTTATATCCTTAATTTATTTGATTACATTTTAATTATTAAAATAAAACAATATTTTTTATTTAATTTTATATCCTTAATTTTTTATTTAGGTGACTTTATGTGAAATACTTAAAAAAGAAACCTCCCGTTATTAATGGTTTTATGACTATTGATTATAGGAGTGAGTATAACTCAATCCTACTCGCTCACCTGGTTTGCCCCGACTATGATCGGATCCAAATATGGTTGGGTTTCATTGGGTCTAGGGCTGGGTTCGGGTTCAAAAATTAGATACAGACAATATTTCGGGTCGAGTGAGAGACAAACATGACCTAGCCCGACCCATCCCATGGTCACTTACTTATCACTTTTTGTATGTATCTTTATTCAATTGTGTATAGAGTAATAACATATCTTTAGTCAAAAATATCATTGTTTCTTTAATTTTTTTCATCATATATACATGATTAACAATATATATACATATATCATTTTATATGTCAAATTACATATCCATAATAATATGTAAAATATTGAGAAGTCTTTATCTTAAAAAGATATGCATTATGTTTAATAAGGTATAGGTTCAGGTTCAAAGGTTGCCCCAATCGATATTTGAGGTTGGGTTAGCTTCGGGTCTAGGGTTGGATCTGAGTTCCAAAAATGATTCTATCAACATTAGAGTTAGACAAGGGACAAGCCTTACCCGACCCAACATGTCCCATTCTCACCCCTAATTGATTAGGATTCAAATATTTGAAGAAGATAAAATTGGTTCTAAAATACTTAAATATGTGTTTTTTGTAATACAAATTTAAGAATGTATAAAATCATGAAAAATAGTTAATAACCATAAACAAATAAAAATAATTATTTGAATCTATAAACTTAGAGAAATTAACCTAAATGTCCTTTTCAACCCTTTTTCTACTTTTTTGTCATTTTGGATGTTTTTCATTTTGATTTTTTTTTTGTAAAAATAGGCCGGATAAAAGTAGGCATTCAAATCGAGATAAAAGTAGGCATTCAAATCGAGATAAAACATGTATCCTATTGAAGAATATACCTACTACCATGGTACAAGATTCATTCATATCTCTACTTGATCTCCATGCCAATATCTAAATGGCAATCTAACAAAAACTCTGACAATACTAGAACTACTCTCGTCTAATACTTAATCTCATATGTGATAGGTCTTTGAACCAAAGTTTTAAGCTTATGAGTTGATTATAGATCAAGGGTGATATTAACATCATATTCACTCGTATTAAAATGATACCATCACTAATTGCATGATGTAATAACACCCTTAATTTATTTAAATAAAAAATAATTATTAGAAAAATATTATTTATTTATGTGTATGATAAAAGTTTATCTTCCTTTTTTATATTCCTAAGTGCAATAGGAAAATCAACAATACGTAATGTTGGGATAAAAAATGTTTTGTTGGTTGATGTGAGTTTTTATTTATAAATTGAAAGAGAAAAAATGATGTTGAATCATAGTCAGTTATCCGCACATCAAGAGAGTAAAGTAGCACTTTAATGCCTCCTATCACATTTCAACTTAAGGAGAGAAAACACAATATTGATTGTGTTTATTCTTCCACTTTAGTTATTTTATTAAGGTTTAAAGGAAAGACCAGCATTTATCATCACCCGCCTACTCACTTCAAGAGAGTCATGTCGCATCCCTATGTTCATAAACCTATCTTAACATAAAAGAGGGAAGATGTAATCTTAGTTGTTACCACCTTCTTAATATTTGTTATATTTTTATTATTTAATATTTAAGTTTTAATTAAAAGTTGGTTAAATATGATAAAAATCATTTTTTTCTTACATTTTAATTTATTATAAAAAATTAAAGGTTGAGATGATTTTTATGTAAAAAAGGTGTATTTCTGTTAATTATTTCACACAAGTATTTTACTGAAATTAGTATACCATTGGAGATTTATTTGTTAGGAATGTTGTTATTTTGGACTTTTTATTATTTAGTTTACCATTATAATTATAATTATAATTATAATTATTAATTAAGTCTATACCAAAATTAAAATTCTAAATTAAGAATTTGAGAATTTAAAAAAAGGAAATAAGAAATAGAACAAACAAAACAAAAAGCATAAACCAGCCTGTAGTTCAATCCACATGGCAAGCTGAGAGGTCAATTTTTGCATTCACCGGAAAGGGCACCCAACAACAAAGTGGTGGATGGCCTAGAGAGATGGGGATCACATGTTTCATTTTGTGTCCCAAATCAATTGAAAAGTTTCATTCAATTAAAAATAAAAATAAAAATAAAAATAATAGAAATTAACATTTTAATATTATTTTGTGAAATTTGATTGGTTTGGGACAAGAGGACATGAAAGTGTACCATTTCATGTATCATTGTTTGTGATCGGTCAAAAAAATACTTAATTATTAAAATTTTAACTTAAATACATTTTTCAATCAATCACAAGCAATGACATATGAACTAACACACTTTATAGAACAGCAAATATGCCCCCTAAAAATTCTAGAATAGAGGATCCTTGTTCCGACATCGAAATTGTGAAGGAGGCAAAGTTTTAACTAGAGGTTGACTTGTGTTTGTGGCTTGTAAATTGATGTTGATCGAGAAAGCGTGTGTGTAGTAGTGGGAAGGTACATGGCATTGGAAGAGTGGTTGACACATAAATTTATGATTCGGCTCAAATCGACTTTCTGAAATGGTGTTATGTTATTACTTTTTTTTAAAATGGTACATTTTTAGGGTTTGGGGTTTTTAAAAAGTTAATTTTTTGTAATTTTAATTAATATATGTAATTTTCAAATTTTAACCATTTTTAATATATAACTTTGAAGGTTTTGTAATATTACATAGAAAATGTTTTAAGACAACAATATAACTTGTCACACTCGACAAGTGATGCATGTGTGAATAGTTAGGACTCCCCCTTATTAAAGCTTCTTCTGCTGACTAAATTAATTATTTGTGTGGTAGGGTTGAGTAGTAGTAATAATGTGTTCACATGAACTTTGGGTAGTAATAATAATGCATGTCATTTACCTTTCATATCTCATATGTCATTTACCTTTCATATCTCATATGTCATTTACAATAATGCATGTCCTTTACCTTTCATATCTCATTTGTCATTTACAATAAGGCATGTCATTCACTTTTACTTCATACTTTTAGGCTTTTCAAGGTTAGAATATCAAAAAGTTAATTATATATTGTGATATATAATACATGCAGAGTATGGAGATGGTGATATTCCAGACGCATAGTGATATTCCAAACACCTAGTAGGATTTGTGGCATAATTAAAGTGATATTCGTGATGGATAGTGATATTCGGCATGCATGCATGTTAAAACATGTCACTTGTTCTAGAACAACTGCATCATCCATCGTTGAAATCTAATTGTTATTGACTTTTAAATATAAGTAATATAAATGAATGGTAAATGATATATTGATTGTGTATAAATGACAAAACATAAATATTACACTCTTGTTGGATATGCTAATTTTGGCACAATTGAGCTATATGTCTCACTAAAACATGTGGATTTCGTTCTAAAACAACTACAAGGCTCTACAACTGTGCACTTGCAATACCCTACATGAGACCCAACCCAACATTAGTCACATATTTGAAGTCAACAGCAAAACAACACTTTGAAGCCACAACAATATGTTGGATTTCATCATGAATTCATTGGTGAGTGCAACCAAGTTGACGATAAAATCCTTTTAAACGACACTGATGTTGAGGATAATGTTGCCCATGGTGATGTGAGGCCCTCTTCAACTTCAAATATAAGTGTTCCCTCCCTGATCCATCATCCCACCTTCACACAATAAACTTTGAGGCAATGAATATGCACACACTTTGCGAAGTACAAACTTCATTCCAATAGATAGCTTAACAATTGAATCGTCCCACGAACCAACATAGCCTTGTTAAGCTATTAATTGGAATGAAGTTTGTACTTATCGATTCTTTTCCTAGACAACTACTCAACATTGCGGTTAATAGGAGTGCTACAGTGGCAGATTTGGGGTGTGGACACAGGGAGTTTGGAATTGGAGGGTGATTTGGAGGTGTAGTCTCTTCGTTTGGGAAGAACAATGAAACACAATTATTTTGATAGTGAACCGTGAATTGGTTCTCTCATACTAATTATAAACTAATAACACGCTAAAACCACCTAAACAATATAATCTATCGTATTCACATACACTATTATTTACGTGATACAATATGTTTCAACAGCCCCTCAAGCTAGAGAGTGAAAATTTTAAACTCTCAGCTTGAAATTGATTTAAAGCAATAACAACACTTAACCACCTATGACAAAAGCTATATCATCAAACGCTTAACCATCTATGACAAAAGCTATATCTTTGCTTAAGCACCATGGACAGAAGCTAATCATCCAATGCTTAACTATTCATGATAGAAGTTATATATGAGCTTAACCACCATGGACAGAAGCAAATCAACCATTGATGATGAAAGAAAAAAGAAAAACATATCAGAATCTCGATCTTAATATGATGCTTCAATCATGTAAAATACACATTATAATAATATTGTGTGTTTAATGAGAGGGGTAAAGAAAATAGAGTATGAAAAAATGAAAGTAATTGGTGGTAGGTAAGAAAAGAATGTATCTAATGATTTTGGGGCCTCACCCTAATAAGAAACATGATGATGTGCAAGCTTTAGAAAAATAACCAATTGGCTGGTACTAAAGTAGCACCTAAAGTAAGTTCAAGATCTCCGGTAAGTATTAATGTTGGCGAATTCTTTGTTACACAAAACTGAAACAATGTGCCAACCATTCACACTATTATTTTTTTTGCGAACAGAACACTTTATTGATTGAAACTTTGTGATTATTCCATTTTCTTTAGCATCATTATAAACATGAATTGTAGGAATATCTAACTCACTCCAGCCACTTCTATTGTCATCATAGGTCCAACAACCATCCAATATCAAGCATGTACTTGCAAAAACTTCTTGTGAATCGAAGAGTACAAGATGGAAGCAAGATGGAGAAAGAAAATGATGAAATGGAAGCAAGAAGGCAACCTTTATCCTCATAGTTTTTTTTGGGTGCATATATGAGAAATAGAATAAGGTATATTGTCTCCACCACTATGCCAAAGCCACTAAAAGTATCCACAAGGTTTTCACAAAACTTTACGAGTTCATAGTAAGTTCGCAAAGAGCAATTAAGCAATGTGCAAATGTAAGGAATACTTGAGAAGTCACTGTGCTTTATTATTCTATAAAACGCAGGTAGAAGAGAAAGAATGTTGGTTATGTATCAAACAAAAGTGTAGAGAGAAAATGTGTTATGTAGAAGACATTATCTTATTCATCACGACACATGATTTATACATCATGAAAAAGAAAACTGATACAGAAAAATAAATTTCTACATGAATAGCATAATGAGTCACATAATTGCTCTAACATTGTAGGTGAAATATTCCTAAATGTCATATTGGCTATTTATTTCCTAATGAATACTCCTTATTGCCTAATGAATAGAAACATAACAGATTCTGAGTCATATTAATCAACACTCCTCATTGACTCTAGAGCTGTAAACTTCAAGTTTTTGCCATATGCTTATTCTCAGAACCGTCAAGATTGAACTTGGTTATGTAATTTCATTTGACTCCTATACCCTTCTTGTGTTTAGACATCTCTACCAACTTCTATGTCTGGTTTTTTTCAATGATCATGAGCTCCTCCTTCATTGCAGCTATCAATTTTTGGTCAGTTGCAGCTTCTTCATGTCCTACAACATCTAATGATGTATTCATAGGTCCTCCAACATTTTTGTGTATCATTTGTAGCTTCTGTGTAGCCTTCCATGTCTTTTTTTGCGGAAAAAGAAGTCTTGTTTGCTTCTCATATCGGTAGGCAATTTGCTTATCTTTAATCAAATCCAAGACAAAACTTTTGCCTTTCATTTGAACTTTGAACACCTCTTTGTTTTCTGAATCTTTAATCATGCAATTTTTGTCTTCAAACAAAACCTTATAGCCTTTCTCCATCAACTGAGGAACACTTAACAAATTTTGATTAAATTCAGGAACATTTAAGATATCATGAATTAATTTCAAACCTGTGTAACTTTTAATATCAATTGTTCCTTTTTGTTTCAATATATGTCCCATTTCCAATTCTGACTTTGGAAATAACAGTTTTGTCAAGCTCTCTGAAGAGCTCACGATCATAAGTCATATAGTTTGTACAACCATTATCAATGAGCCAACTTTCTGTAGAAATGTTGGCGTCAAAACATGATATTGCGAACAATTGCTCTTCTTGTGGTTGATCATCAACAATATTAGCTTCTCCTTGTTGTTGCTGTTGTTGCTGTTGTTGTTGTTGTTGTTGAGACTTGCATATTTTTTCCATGTGCCCTAACTGACCACACTTATAACATCTTGCATCATACCTCCACCAATATCTGTTTCGTGGATGATTAGTTTTTTTGCAGTATGAGTCAGGTGGAAAGACTTCATGATTGCTACTTTTGTTATTGTATTTGTTGTTTGTAGAACCTACATGTTTGTGGTTATTACTTTGCCTCTTTTTATTGTCTTTCCAACCATTATTATTTTGTAGTTTGGTTTGGAAAACACTCTCCATAGATCCTTCTTGCCTCATAAGCCTCATTTGTTCTTGTGCCTATAATGCATTCAACATTTCTGCCAAGGTGATGATTGACATATCCTTAGATATTTCTAGAGATGAAGTTGCAGCTTCATATTTTTCAGGAAGTGTAACTAGAATCTTTTGAACTATTCTAGAATTAGAAAATTCAGTACCAAGAAGTCTTACATTGTTGGCAATGGCTAGAAGTTTATCAGAGTACTCCTTCATTGTTTCTGAATCTCTCATCCTTTGCATTTCGAATTCTCGGATCAAATTCATCACTTGCATCCCTTTGACCATTTCATGTCCCTCATATTTTTGCTTCAAAAAATTCCAAATTTCACAGGTTGTTTTCAGTGTCATTATTCTGTTAAAAATGATGGATGAAACAACTGCATATAGACATGCTCTTACTTTGGACTTTCTTTGCTTCATCTCCTTATCATTTTTAATTTGTGAAACAGTTGGATTATGCTGAAGAGTTGGAATGACATAATCTTGTTCAATGGCATCCAATAAATCATTAGCATCAAAGAAAGCTTCCATTCTAACAGCCCATATGTGATAATTCTTTCCAGTAAACATTGGAGGTGAAAATGTAGTAGACACTACTTCTGAATTCATTTTGACAATTTTAGGCAATAGAATGTAATAGAGAAAATGTTTTGGTTGTGTTTGTTTTGTGTTTTTTCTCACAGTTCCCTCAAGATATAACTCTATATACCAATTTGCTAGTTGGTTATGTAGCAAACAAAAGTGTAGAGAGGAAATGTGTTATGTAGAAGGCACTATATCTTATTCATCAACAAGACACATGATTTATACATCATGAAAAAGAAAACTGATGCAGAAAAATAAATTTCTACATGAATAGCATAATGATTCACATAGGTGCTCTAACATTGTAGGTGAAATATTCCTAACTGTCATATTGATTCTTTATTTCCTAATGAATACTCCTTATTGCCTAATGAATAGAAACATAACAGATTCTGAATCATATTAATCAACAAAAAAACAAGATAATTGAGATAATGTTACATATCACTCCAACAAAGAAACTTAGTTCTGCCACGCTAGATTGCAGATCAAGAAACAAGATTCTAGACCGGTGGGTGTAATTTCTTTTGATGGCCATATATTTATGTGTGCAGAGAGAGAAGGGAGAGACTCATGTATGCAATGCTTTACTTCCATAAGCTTTACTTGCAATACATGTACTTGAGATTGAGATTGGCTTCTTTCTATCTCATGTTTCCATTTTTCGTGTGATTGATTTAGCTGAGACCTCAAACCTACTGTGACAATATCTTTATCTGTAGCCATTTCCTGAATCGGATGGAGGTTGCAACTCTTTCTCCTCCTCATCAAACAGAAATCAGAAACCAACTTTTCTGAGATCCATGAATGAGTATGATGATTTTTTTTTGTTGAATTTTGGAATTATAGAAGCATAAGCGGAAGCCATGAAATACATAATTATTGTCTTGATTTCATGTTAAAATGGTACGGCCATGCATGAATCTTGATAAAGCAAGAAAGAATGAGGAAATCATTCATTGAATGATTATTGAATTGATTATTTACAAAGTTACATTAAATCCTCTATATAAATGGAAGAGAAAACTAAGTAACCTAACAACAAAACTAACTAACCAACTAACTCATTTTTTCTTAAAAACTAATAACATACTAAAACCAACCCAACAATATAATTTCTCATATTCACATACACTCAGTGACGTATCTAGGACCCGAAGATAGAGTGTGCAACATATGTTAAAAATTTAAATAATAGAAATCATTATATATAAAATGATGAAAACGTTAATATAAAAATCACAAAATTTAAATATATCAATCAAATAAGTTATGTATTTTATAATTGATCATAAGTGACTTCATATTTTTTGAATCAATAAATTATCAATTCATTGTTAATGTTATTGAACACTTCTTGTTTTCAATGTTATTGAACACTTCTCGTTGTCAATGTTATTGTACACTTCTCGTTCAATATACATGATTAGACAATCTTTTATCCATGCATTTCTCATTCGATTACGCAACCTATTTTGTATAACTTTCATAGTTGAAATGACTTTTTCTACCATTGTAGTGACAACAAGTAAAATCATTTTTAACTTCAAAAAATAAGTTAATGGGTATATAATGTATCTTTCACTTTCAAACAACTTATCTAAAAGATTATTCATTCCTTTAGAAGCAAATTCAGTACTAATACGCATTTCAATGATGTTAAACTAATTGAACAAAAAATGCATGAATAAAACTTTGCAAATTCAATCAGTTTTGACATATCAAAATTAGAGAACAAATTGGTTAGACTTAAACAAGATTTACAAAGAAATAATTGAATATTCATTTTAGAGAAACAATCATGAGATTCTTTAAGTTATATATTCATAATAGTATAAAATTATTTAGCACAATGAAACATGTCATATTGTCTACAAAAAAATAAATATTTTAGACTTGTAAAGTTATTGACAACAATATACTTATTTGTTTTTTAAAATTCAGCGTCTGCATTTGCACACCCTAAGGTGTATGTAGCACCGTCACTATATACACTATTATTTACGTGATACAATATATTTCAACAGTAAAAGATGTTATGGTCATACGACAACTTTAAGAGTCCATTAATGCATTGTTTAAGAGTGGACACAGTCTACTAGTTAACGTAATTGTCAAAGAGATGTGTAACCCACCCACTGCTGGGATGACCAATGGGAAAATTTGGTGTTCACTTGTACACAGAAACACTGACAGTAGAGTCTTCTAGACACTACATTTCCCGTGTTCACAAGCTATTGTTGCATATGCCCATATTCATCTTGATTGCCTTCAAATGCTTACAAGTGTTGTGAGAAATGAAGGCAATTAACCATAGTTTAATGAATATGAATTGTTTCATAATCCACAATTAAGAAGAGACATTTATGGTCAACCGAAATCAACATGTATTCATATAGGGATAGTGATAAGTGTTGAATTTATACATTTTTTATATCATTTGTTATCACTTTTCGACTCGAATTAATTATATTTGTATTTGATTGATTCATTTTAAGTATGATTTGTTTATGCATGCAACTATCAACGTTTCATAATTAATATTTGACTTTTAGATATATTTTGAAAGAAAATGCAAGGATTCAAACCAGAGTAGTCTGAAATAAATTGTGATATTGCATTAATTCATTGTTGGATTGAGCTGAATTTTGAATATGATGCTTCTAACGTGTAGATCTTCAATATGAATGGTCGGACTAGTGAAATATGCAAAATTGGTTAAGTTGTGCGCAATTCTTACACTCAATGAAATTTGGAAAAATTTTGGCGAAAACATTATGCATGATATACGCTATGCATGATATACGCCCATTCAAATCCTTACAGTGATAATTGCGCCAAGTGAAAATACATGCACCCAACGTAGATGGCAGTGTCCAGATTTTCTAAAAGGGAATCAAGTTAAGCATTTTAGTGAGACATTCAAATAAGAATGTTTTTTAATCAATTTCTCGTAGTTCTTAGAGTAGTTTAGATTGGATTGAGGTGTAGAAGCAAGTGAGAAGGTTAGAGGAGTCAATTTATGATGTTTAAGGAAGTAATTTCTTCTCCTATGAGTTTAGTTTTTCTCTTTGTATATTTGTGTTTGGTTACCATGATATTGTGTAGCTAAACCTCTTCCGTGTTGAGATTGAATGTAATATGATCTAGATGTATACACTTTGTTTTAATTTACGTTATTTCACTATGATTTGATTCTTATGAGTTGTTTATGTGCTTAATATTACTTCAAGATTGATCACCTAGTTGTATGAATTGTGAACGAAAATATTAGAGAAATATTTATTGTAATTCTTACTTTATTCAACTCATTAATTTGGTATAATTTCTTGACATATATTTATATCAATTTGTCACTTCGTGCATGTTGTTGTTTTGGTTGCTAGACGTAAATCTAATTCAATAATTAAATAACTCTCAAACTTATTAACATAGACTACTAGATCTAGATGTATGTTTAATTGTTCATATATCTTCCTATTTATAACTTAGCTACTAGACATAGAGTTATTTTGATAAGCTACTAATATGACCAAGACATTGACGATTAGTATGTTTGACGTGTCGCATTAAAACTCAATTTCACATGCATAGACAACTAGACATAGAAGTACGTTTTGTGGGTCATAATTCTTCATCTTGTGTGTAAAGTTGATAGCCATAGAGCTTTATATCAAGAACTACTTAATTGACTAACACATTAGCTTTTATAACTATTGAGGTCCTTTGTGTGAAAGATTTATTGCTAAATGAGTTAGTGTTTCCGAGTCAAGTGTATATTGATAGTGAGTATTAAAATTCAATCTCATCACCTTTATTCCAAATAGTTTAATCAACTAGTCAGTAATTAGTTAATCAAACAAACCAACCAAAACCATTTTTAAAACTAAGTTAGAATATCAATTTTTAGTTGAAAGGCAAGTATGAAGCAAGTCCTTGTAGATTTGACAATCTTTTATACTTATTTGCAACAACCAGTTTGGTTCTTTATATACCAATAGCATATGGACCTTAGCAAAAAAGGTCATTCAAAACTTTGTAAACTATGTAAGAGTACATCTCATAACAAGAATGTTTGTTCAATGTTAGGTGTGAAAATTATCTTAATTCATAAGGTTACTTTAATACCTTTTAATTTGAAAAGCTAACTTTGTGTATTCATATTTAGAATTTTAATGAATTATTGCACTAATCCTTTAATTCAAGTTTTCATGTTATTTCAGGATTTAAAGAGTAAAAATGAAAAAGGATTGGTGCCAAGCGGCCAAAAATCAACCTAAGGCCAGATCAGCTGACCGACACCTAGGTATGGCAATGGGTACCCACAGATAATACCTGCAATGGGTCGGGTCTGAGTCCATATTATTGGACTCGCATGTAATTGAGTTCCGAGATTTTGAGACCCGCTATTAGATGAGTTTTGCGAAATTATTTGCGTGATTGATCCTAATGTGTATGAATGGTGAAGTTCAGTCCCGACATCTAAATTCCAACAATTTTATATAATAGTTAAATTATATATGGTTAGCAAAAATCAATCAAGCAACCCTTTAAAAATCAACTTAGAATAACAATTGTTTCTTGAAAGATTAGTTCTCAACAAATCCTTATAAATTCAACAACCTTTTTATACTGGTTTATGACACTCATTTAGTTCTTTATGGACCAATTTGCCAATTAGCATCCAATCATGTAATTGTCTCACTCTTCATTATCCTTCATGTGTAATGTTTCTTTTCAATTAATAAATGAAATTACAATAATTATGATTTAATGAAATTTGATGGGTTTTTCCTTTGAAATGTTTCTATTTCTAGTGAAACCAATAACTAATTTTGGGAAACTTTGTCTTACTATATTTTTATATAATTTTTCAAATTATTCGAAGTTATTTATAAAATATTACAGTTACACTTTTTATTAAAATTACCAGAAATTCTTTTATAAATTAATCTCTAAAAATGGTCATCTTAAAAATAAAAAATTTAAACCGCATCAAAAAGTCGGTTTGAATCGAATCGTTTTCCAACGAGATACGAAAAATATCACGTTGATAAATCGGTTTGGTCTAAAACAACTAACAAGATCTCAGATTGGCGTATAAAATAGCATAATTATATTGTTTTAGCGGTATATTCAAATAGGAAACCTCTTACTCTTTCTTTTAACTTAGTTTCTACTTCAAAAACGAATAAATGAAACTTCTTTACCATTTGATAACGTTAATCAATAATGCTGAGTTGAGTGGAAGAAACAAACAACATCTGGCAGATTAGACAGACACGTTCCCAATCAATAATAGGCCGGTGTGATATCGTACACGTTTCGTTACTTTTTGTTGTTTGCAAGAAAATGCTTCGTTAATATCACATTCCGATGCACCGTATCATATTCATATACAAATAATTATATGTACGGATAACGTTGAGTTTATATTATCCTTTTAATTATCTATTATCCAATTTTAATTATCATTTATCCTACAAAAAAATATAATAAGAGTTAACTTACATCCTTAAATTTAAATTCATTGATTATTTGACATGTGTCTTATTTCACTCCCCACTAGAAATTTTTATTTTAAAATACATTATAAAAGAAAAAAATAAAAAAAAATTAATAAATTTAAGGAAATAAGTTATCTCCTAATGTGAAAGATACTTTATTCTCATAAATGAATGATATGTTTTTCAATTACGTATAAATTTTTACATATAGAAAATACCTGTTACACTTTTCATAATTTCATATGAGAATAATATATGGCTTCATAACATGAGATAACTTATGTTTATCAGTTAATAAAAATATGATATATGTACTGTTTTGTTTAATTTTAGAATTATTTTTATAAAAAATAATGAAATATGACACATATCATAATTTCACTGATAAAAGGAGATAATTTATCTCTTTGTAGCAGGACATAATTTATTATCATTTCATATACTATAAAAATCAGCACTCATATTCTGTATCTATATATAGTATACTACCATTTATAGCTTTATCAAAAAAAACTAATCTCCTTCTAAGTTTCTTCACTATGGCTTCTTCTCCTACCTCAAAATTAAGTAAACAAGTAGCGGGTATGCCATAACTTTACATTCTTCTCAACTTTTTCACTTTCTTTTTAGTATCTGTCTCTTTATAATTTTCAATTTCGTTTTCATAAAATGAATCCACATGCAGGACAAGTTGGTGGTATTATTGATGAAAAACCCATTCCAGTTCAGGAGAACGTTTTGCAGAAGCATGCTAAATTCTTTGACTTGAACCAAGATGGTGTTATTTACCCATGGGAAACTTACAAAGGTTTTGTATCATTTTTCTTTCACTTTAATGTCATTAATTAATTTTCAGTCTCATATATGTTTTTCAGAGGAGATCCACTTATTAAGAGTAAGTTTAAAGATCTACTTCACATATTAATCATTTATTTTAGGAAAACTAAATATTATTTTTTTGCATTAATTAAAAACAAAGCTAATTTTATAGTATGATTATAAGTTTTATGAGTGGATCTTGATTGATTAATTACAGCTCTGCGTGAAATTGGGAGTGGGATATTGTTGTCTACAGGACTTGCAATTTTTATCAATCTGGGTCTCAGTCAGAGTACTCGCCCTGTAATTATCTCAATCCCTTTCTTTTTTGTTTCATAATATTTGTTATTTCAAGAAATAAATGTATATATATTTTTTATATTTAAAAAAGAGTAGAAATGCATTAAGAAAATTTAAATGAGAAGCATATTATTTCATTTTAGTAGGGTTATGCAGCCTATATATGGAAATTTAATATTGAAAAAATAAGTAAGAGAAAATATTTTCATTTTTTTCATATTGTTTTTTTTGGGTTGTTTAAGCTGAGGGCAATGTCATATATATAGACGGCATAAATATTGATTTAGATGGGTTGTTTATATATCATTACAAAGTAAAATATGTCACTTTGTTAACCAATCAATAATGATTTTGTGATGCACATCACTTTTCTTATATTATAGTGTATGAGAATTGTAAGTTGATTTTCTAAGAGGATATTTTTTTTTCCAAAATAAACCCAAGGCTCTTAGTGAAAGTGATAATTAGTTGTTCAAATAATAATAGGTGTTGGTATAATAATATAAGATTCTCTTAGATCTTTAGTATGATTAAAAGATCAATAATTTTATTCATATGATTAACACTTGTTGGGAGGGACATATATCATGAAAACATATATGGTATATTTAATAATTAATATGAATCCAGTTACAATTTATGCCATTAACAAATCCTCCATGTTGATGTAGGGAAAATTTCCATCTCCACTCTTTCCAATTGAAGTTAAGAACATCAAACTTGCCAAACATGGAAGTGACACTGGAAGCTATGACACTGAAGGAAGGTACATGTTTCCACATTCCTTTCCCAATATATCTTATTTCTATATATTTTGATAAAGTATTCTAAACTTTATGAACCATTTGAATTCATTGTCATAATTGCTTGACTACAATTTACCATGGCCTTCTAGGTTTGTTCCATCAAAATTTGAAGAAATTTTCACCAAACATGCACGTACACATCCAAATGCCTTAACATATGATGAGCTGAATGAAATGATAAAGGCAAACAGAGAGCCTAAAGATTTCATAGGAAGGTAGAATTTGTGATATCTATGTTATGTCATTACATTGTTCACTTTTAGTTGATAAATAAAAATTATGAAAAAAAATATATGCATTGATTATCGATTGTATATGAGTTTTATATACTATCACTCATCTACCATTTATGTTTAATTATTATTGATTCTTAAAAAAGTAACACAAATAAATGATGAATGATATACTAAATCTGTATAAATATTACACTCAAAAGTTATATATTAGTTCAGTCCAAAAATGATAACCATTAATATGTTGCAACAATTTGATGTATATTGTATAGGATTGGTAGCTGGGTTGAATGGAATGTCCTTTACAAACTTGGCAAAGACAAGAAAGGCTTATTGCAAAAAGAAACAATTCAATCTGTATTTGATGGAAGCCTGTTTGATCAGTTGAAAAAGGAACACTCCAAAGGGAAAAAGAAATGATTCAACTTTCATTTGATAATATCTCTATTAATTTATACTTACAATATGAAGTTGTTCAAGACACTGTAATTGATTTATGGATTCATGTTCATAATACAATAAGATTACAGAGTCTTCTTTTACTTTTAGTTTTATAATCCATGCATTTGTTATCAGCAACGTTTTGCTGATGGGTGATTTTAGTATAATCATGGGTTTCCCTTTATCCTATGTGTATGGGACGGGAGTATATTTGTTGTCTCACTTTCTGTATCATTTTGTGTACTATCAACTTTTATTGATTGAAAAATATTATTTAAGTTAAAACTGTAATTATTAAATATTTTTATGACTAATCACATCTCCTGACACATGTAATAATACAAACAAGTAGGACAGCTGATGTAATCCCGTGAGGGACTAATCCATTTCGGGAGTGTGATTATCCGTCTCAGCAATGAACCATTGACATTTAACTTAGTATGATACAAGATTTATTAGAACCATATACCACTAGATCAATACCTTATTGGTTGTGTTGTCATTTTATTCATGAATTTGATATTGTTAAGGATTATACGTATTCAGTTTAGCCCTTAGTACGATAGTTAAATAATTGATTTTCAATGAAATTAATGAAATTAATGAAATTTACACATTTTCAATGAAAACTTTCTTATTTCTTAATCCATTGCTTACCAGACACCACACAACACAATCATCATAGTAATTGGAGAAATTATTACTTGATACAAGTTTTTTACATCAGTATTATTGGTATAATCAATGACAAATTTGTTAGTAAATAAGGGATTTACACACTTAGAGGAGGTGTGAAGCTATTTCGTTGCTTCAATTCATCGAACAATGTCAAATAATTGATTTTCAAACAAAATAATGACTTCATTACGGTTATAATCGATTACACAAAGATTAGTGTCAATTATGTTTATTTTAATTGATAGATAATCCATTGAGTGAAGATTATGTGTACTTAGTTGTTAGATAATGTATTATGAACCGATTAACAACAATACTGAATCAAAAGGAATCTTTGAACATAAGATTCAAAACTTAACAATGAGTAAAACAAAATAAACAACAAATATACAAATTATCACAAGCAAATTAGGTAAGGGTTAAGATAATTTACATGGATTTTTATCTTAGTTCATGCTAATCCACCAGTATTGCATCCAATCCGTCCTTCTGATTTGAGGATTTCTACTATATAAAATTTTGATGTTTGCACAAGAAATTTGAGAAGATGTTGGTGAAAGATACCATCAATGTGATGTATTTAAGATATCATAATTGATTGATGTGATTCACTCTATTAAGCAATCTTGTTCCAACATTAACACTTACTTTACTCAAATGAAAGGATTATGGTAACAATTATAGACCTACTCTATCTTGCCAATGAGACATAAAATGCAATTTGTCCTAATCCCCACCATAAAAGGTTACAAGGAACATGATCATGTGATCCCCTTCTTGAGAGGATTGAATGATTAATTCTTTGTAGTGAGATCATAAGTCACGTTAATACATCCCCTACTACCAATAAACAAAGTATTTTTTATCCTTGTCCAACAAGATAGGCAAATGTAATCAAAAGATCCAAGACTACAGAGACACAAATAGAAATAGATACTAAACATCAGAAAGATCATCCGACTAGGGAAGAGGAAGACATCAGAAGATCATATGCACCTACTGTCAAAAACTTGGACACATTGTGGACATTTGCTAAAAAAAATCATTGGTTTCCCCAAAATACTTTACCAACTCAAGCAATGCAAATCGCTATGTTGTCTTAAATTTTGATGAACAATCAAATGAGACAACCATATACATCACTGATATCCTATACATTCCCAACTTTAACTTCCATTTAATATCCATATCTAGACTCAAATCCATACTACCATGGACACTATTTTTTACCAATAATGGCTGCAAAATCCAGGAACCACACTCATCGAGGATAATTGGTGCAGCTGAACTAAAAGCAGGATTTTATGCATTGACGCTAACTAGCAGAAATCACCCTAAACTACACAATATCAATGTCCATTCTAGCTATGATGATAAGAACTTGTGGCACTCTATATTAGGTCACCTATCACATAACAAAATGCTTACTATGCAAACTTTTTTCCCTTGTATATAATGTAATAGAACTATTGATCCATGTGAGCCTTGTCATCTAGCTAAATAACATAGACTTCCTTATTCTCCTAATACAATCATATATGCCTCCATTTTTTATTTAATCCATATAGATATATGGGGCCTAAATTTATACCCTCTACATTTGGACACAAATACTTACTTACTATAGTTGATGATAAATCTAGATTCACTTAGATATTTTTCATGAAACAAAAGTCTGAAACAAGCTAATTGATTAAAGATTTTATTGCCTATGTTGAAACACAATTCAAATACAAAATGAAATGCATAAGAAGTTACAATGGGAATGAGTTTCTTATCAAGGACTTTCATCCTTCAAAGACATTATCCAACAAACTACTTGTGTGGAAACTCCTCGACAAAATGAAATTGTTGAGAGGAAATACTAACATGCACTTGTAGTGGCAAAAGCCTTAATTTTTCAATCTAACATTCCCAAATGTTTTTGGAATTATGCAGTCTCACATGCAATTCATTTAATAAATAGGCAGCCAAACACCTTTCTCGACAACAAGGCTCCTTTTGAGATATTATATCACTACAATATTTTTGGCCTATGGCAACACTTTTCATTGCAACAGGTCAAAAACTGTGGCTGTAGACCACATTAGGCAACAATTTTTAAAATTTTTCTCTTACACATTTTTTTACTTTTTTAAAACATAACAGTGAAAAAGTGTTCTAAGAAATAGATCAGGCCACAGTTATATATACAAAATCCCAAAAATTGTTCTCATGGCATTCGACCATAGTTTTATTAGCATGGCCTCTTAATTTATACAAAACAATAAAGGAAATCATTTTCAAATATGAAATATAAGATTGCAGAAGCATCACAAATACAATATACCTCTCACTCTGACTCAACCTCACTCTCACTATCTCACCCTCACGGTCTCACCCTCCTCACTCTCACTCAAAGTCTCACTTTGGTATTCCTCTTCATTGTCTAGAGTCAGTTTCATAACACTTTCCATTATGTTTTCCCTATTCTAATCTATCACAATGAACTGTAAGACTAAGATTGCAACTAAGATGAGGGTGAATTAGTTGACTTAAAAGTATGTCAACTTTTTCTACAAAATCAAGAGTTAAGTGCAACGGAAAAACTATGCAGAAATTTAACAAGTAAAAATCAAGAGATAAAGGAGAAGAGAGTACACTGAGATTTTATACTGGTTCACCTTCTTTTCCACTGAAGGCTACGTCCAGTACTCTTCAGCACAAGAGATTTCTTCACTAAATATTATGAGTTGTAATTACAATATCTCACTCTGAGACCTCTATGTACCTTAGTCACTCACTAATACTTATGTCACTCTTGGAAAACATCTTTTCCAAGTGACTATATCCCCTTTCTTATCACACCCTTGTGAAAGAAAGAATTCTGAAATGTCAATGAAGAATTTACAACAATGGCAGGATTGTCGTTACAAGTTTGGAATGTAATATCACTTGCAATCTGATAACTCTTTGTATACTAAGTAATAATGCTCTTATAAGTTTGTAAAACTTTAAAACACTTTACTTCAAGCAACTCAGAAAATTCACTTTGAAAGTTTAAGAACAAGTTGCAAAAAGTGCAGAAAATATTTCAGAGAATTTTCAGAATTATGTTTGAAAGTTTGTGAGAAGATTGTGTAAGAGTTATGATTTGATTCTAAGTTTCAATATCTTTAAATAGGTTTTCCAACCAGCCATAACACATCTTTGAAAGGGTGGGAATTGATTGGATGAAACCTTTTCGTTTGGGATGAAAATCATTCATTTTGAAATCTGAAAACTGATGCAACAACTCTAAGTAATTGATTACAGCCTTGAGTAATCGATTACCTAAACTCTCTATCCAACTGGGCATTTAAAATTTAATTAGAGTAATTGATTACAACCTTGAGTAATCGATTACAGCCTTGAGTAATCGATTACAGCCTTGAGTAATCGATTACAGCCTTGAGTAATCGATTACAGCCTTGAGTAATCGATTACAGCCTTGAGTAATCGATTACAGCCTTGAGTAATCGATTACTCAACTTTGCTAAATCTGGGTAATCTGTTACACACTTACAGTAATCAATTACCCTGCACAGTTTTTGTTGGGTAACTGGTTTTCTCACTTATATAACCTTTTACTTAAATACAGTAACTTGTTACACACTATTTTTTAAAATTGTTTTGTTTATACTTGAAGTGTTTCAATTTTTTTTTAAAATAGTTTGAGCATTACTACTATTGTATATTCGAGAACATAGGATAGAAGTACCTATTTAGACTTAGACTAGTTTGTCTTGAAGCTTTGTCTTCTTTGTCTTCATAAGTATTCTTCCTTTTCTTATTTTTTGTGATGTTGGTATCTTCATCAAAACCGTGTCAAGGCCAGGAGCAAAGATCTTCTTCACAATCTCCCCCTTTTTGATGATGACAAACCAATATCTTATTTAATAGTGTAGTTTTCTTAGAGCAGCATACTTTGAGATATGTTGAGATGACATGAGTATGCTCTCCTTATTTTGTATGTTCCCCCTTTCATTTGGAGTTATGTGCCTGAAAACAATTTGACAGAAAATACACTTCTCCCCCTTTTGACTTCATCAAAAAGAAGAAAAGTCAAGAGTTTCCAGCATAATATATATATATATATATATATATATATATATATACATAATACATATTCATATATAAGATATAAATCAAACATAGCAATTCATAGCATAAAACAAAATATGTTCAAACATTTGTTCAACAAACAACAACAACAAAACAACATAATAGCAAATTTTGTCTAAAAGCCATGAAAACCATTACAACCAGAAAATCCTAACAACAAAGATAATCTAAGAGTCAGGCTCAAAGCTGTCTTCATCAATGTCCATGTTACTCATCTTATAAGAGAGACGATGAAGTTCAAATTGGATTTTTTTATTCCGAGCATCAAGAGCATCCCTCTGGTTAGTGATGTAGCCTCAAAGAGAGAACAACTCATCCAAAATCATCTGATTTGAAGGCATGGAAGAAGATGAGGAAGATTGAGCATTAAACTCAGAAGGTTGAGGTTCAGGAGGATTAGAAGGAGCAGGTTCTGATTGATCAGTAGGAGTAATCGGTTATCAGTTTTATGCTTATAGGTGCGGTCACGAGGATTTAAGGAGAATCCCATTTTGTGGACCACTTCCACATAAATCTGGCTTTCATGAAGATTAAGAGAGACCTTGGTTTCACCAACAGTAGAAACACTGAAATGTTCAAGAATATTGGTTATGAAGATTGCATAGGGCAAGAGACTTTGAGTTCCTCGAAGAGTCCACATTTGTCTCATTATCATCTAAGCCCAATTGATTTTGATTTTATACATCGTAGCATACATCAATTGAAGTTCTATGTCACTGATTTGAGAATGGTTTGAAAATTTAGGCAAAATGACATAGCTCAGAAAGTAGTGAAGCAAACGATCCTCAAGTTTGAGATGTCCAGCAAATAGGATATCTTTATTCTTAAAATTCTCACCAAAGCCTTCTTGCTTACGCATTTCTATTTCACCTTTTGAAATTCTACACGGAGAATAGTAGAAATCATTTCGATCATAGTTATCTCATTCACAAACAAGGTTGAAACTCGTTGTGCTACCTTGAGTGGGTATGTTACAGCATAATGAACAAAGAGTTACTAAATCCAAAACAATGTCTTTTCCTTTCACGTAGGAAGTAAGATGGTTTTTCTGGAAGTTCAAGTTGAAATAAAATACTATAACAAGTTCTGGATAAATATCATTTATTTCATAGAAAAAATCGAAATGGTTTTGCTACCGTAAAAGATAAGGGAAAAGAAAATCTTCAAAGTCAAAGTTCCCGACATTACCGAATTTTGGAGTAAAGATGGTTCGTCCATGGAAGTGTTCCTCAAAGACTTTGTGTTGTTCATCGTTTGCGAGAAGTCTTGCTAAATCTATAGGGTTAGACTCCAAGGATGAAGTCCCTTTTCCAAGGATGAAGTATCTTGCCTCTTTTGAGTCATGTTAGTGTGTTGCTTCTTTGTTCTTGAAGAAGATGCCATGGATTGGGTTTTTGAAGTTTTTAGGTTTTTGGGTTTGAGAGATTTGGAGTTTTTTGAATTTGTCCACTAATCACGAAAATGATGGTATAGAAGTGTTTAGAATTGAAAATGTGATATGAATGGACACAAAAATCACTCAAAACGGATGGAAAAAAAAATGAAATTTTCAGAGATTGGGAAGGGTTTACACGAGTGAGAGAGAAAGAGGAAGAAGATGAGTTTGAAAACAAGGAAGAAAAACATATATATGCCTGCACAGAGTAATCTGTTACTCACTTTTGAGTAATCGGTTACTCAGTTTAAAATTTTTAAATATTTCAAACAGCAGCTTTGAGTAATCGATTACTCATTTGAGTAATCGGTTACTGAAACTCCATATTCAACCCTGTAATCGGTTACTCTCTAGAGTAATCGATTACTGACCCTAGAAAAAATTAATTTTGGGCATATTGATACTATGAAAATGATTGTTGACCCAAAATTTGAAAGTTTTAAACATAAGTGAACACATTTAAGTACAAGTAGACATGAGATAAACATAATGAAACACACATATAATCATATAATCATGTTAAGATAGGTAAGCTTCATCAAGAATGCCTAATCCACGTCTAATTTTATAAACTGTTTCTTTAGCCAAGGGTTTAGTGAAAATAACTGCTAGTTAGTTATGAGTATCAACGAATTCTACAGTCACATCTTTCTTTTGGACATGGTCCCTAAAGAAGTGATGTCTTATATCTATGTATTTGGTTCTAGAATGCATAACTGGATTCTTTGTGAGGTTTATAACACTAGTATTGTCACATTTTAGAGGAGTCCAACCTAATTCTAAGCCATAATCTCGTAATTCTTGTTTAAGCCACAACAACACTTGGGCACAACAACTACTTGCTGCTATATATTCAACTTCAAAAGTGCTTAGGGTAAAACATACTTGTTTCTTGCAAGACCAAGAGACTAAATCATTTCCTAAAATATGACAAGTACCACTTGTACTTTGCCTCTCAGTTTTGCATCCAGAAAAATCTGAATCTGAATAACCAACCAAATTACATATACTTCCTTTTGGATACCACAATCCAACGTCAGTTGTGCCTTTAAGATATTTCATGATTCTCTTAACAATAACTAAGTGTGATTCTTTTGGTTTAGATTGATAGAGTGCACATAGACATGCACTAAACATGATATCAAGTCTACTAGCAGTTAAATTTAAAAGAGATCCAATCATACCTCGATACTTTGATATTTCAATGCATTTTCCAGCTTCATATGTATCAATGTAAGTACCATATCCCATAGGAGTAGTTATTTGCTTGCAGTCATCCATATCAAAAATATTCAGTAAATCTCTACAATACTTGGATTGACTTACAAAAATTCCATTATCAAGTTGTTTGATTTGTA
>NW_017726990.1:0-2403 GCF_001865875.1 Lupinus angustifolius | reverse complement strand
CTCCTTGCATGATTTTGCCAAAATCACTACACAAAACCTCATTAGTAGAACAAAAAATAATATCATCTACATAAATTTTAACAAGAAGAGTATGATAACTTATTTTATTTATAATGAGTGTAGTGTCAACCTTTCCTTTGGTAAATCTCTTTTCAAGTAGAAAATTTGTTAGACGATCATACCATGCACATGGAGCTTGCTTCAAGCCATAGAGAGCTTTATTTAATATGGAAACATGATAAGGATGTTTAAATATTCAAAACCATGAGGTTGTTCTACAAACAATTCTTCTTGAGTACATCCATTGAGAAAAACACTCTTTACGTCCATTTGATATAGCTGAAAGTTTAAAGAACACGCATATGCAAGTAATAGCCTAATAGCTTCAGGTCTAGCAACCGGAGCGAATGTTTTATCAAAGTCTATACCTTCTTCCTGATTGTATCCTTGGGCTATCAGTCTAGCTTTATTTCTAACAATAATACCATTTTCATCAGATTTATTACGAAATATCCAACGGGTTCCTATAACATGTCTATTTTTAGGTCTAGGAACAAGTTCACAAACTTCATTTCTCTCAAACTGTTTAATTTTTCTTGCATTGCAAGAATCCAGTATTCATCCTCGATTGCAATATCAATCTTGGAGGGTTCTATTTGAGTGACAAAGACCATGTTAAGACACACATGTTCTAGCATTAAACGGGTAGTAATACCTTACTAATATCAGTGATGATGTTGTCAATAGGATGATCTCGATGAGTTCTCCATTCTTTTGGTAAATCAGAGTGAATATGCTCTTCTTGAGAGGATAGATTATTATCCGTTTTCAAATGCTCAGATTTAGTTGTAGAATCAATAATAGACTTTTCATTAGAAGGGGAACTTGGAAAGTCCTCTTCATTAAGAGTTAACCCATCATTTATCACATGATTGGTTTCATCAAAAGATACATGAAAAGATTATTCCATGGCTAGAGTTCTTTTATTAAAAATTCTATAAGCTTTACTTGTAATAGAGTAGCCTAGGAAGATACATTCATCAGCTTTTGCGTCAAACTTGCCTAAGTTATCTTTACCATTATTTAAAACAAAGCATTTACAACCAAATACATGCAAATGAGAAATATTTGGTTTTCTACCTTTAAGAGTTCATAGGGGTTTTCTTAAGAATTGGTCTTATAAGAACTCGGTTTGAAACATAACATGCAATACTTACTGCATCAACCCAGAAATATTTTGGGAGGTTAGTTTCATTCTATATTGTATGAGCCAGTTCTTCTAAAGACCGATTATTTCTCTCTAAAACGCCATTTTGTTGTGGTGTTCTAGGAGCAAAAAAATTATGATTGATGTCAAGATCATCACAGAATTCTTCAAACGAAGAGTTTTGAAATTCTTCCCCATGATAGCAATGATTTTTAGTGATTTTTCATTTTGAACTCTTTTAGCATAAATGCTAAAGGCTTTNNATTCCTATGAACTAAGAATAGAGTCCAAGTATATCTCGAAAAATCTTCTCCTATAACAATAGCATAGTAGTTACCACCATAACTTTTTGTCCTTGAGAGGCCAAATAAGTCCATGTGTAGTACCTCCAATGGTCTATTGGAAGAAACCATGTGTTTAGGTTTAAAATAAGTCTTTGTTTGTTTACCAATTTGGCAAGCACTACATAGTTTATCTTTAACAAACTTCATTTTGGGTAAACCAACAGCTAAATCTTTCTTTATGAGTTTATTCAAATGGTTCATATGAATATGAGCAATTCTTCTATGCCAAAACCATGCATCATGATTATCATTAGCAACTAAACATGTTATTGGTAAAGAGGAGTCAACCATATATATATATTATTTATCCTCTTACCAATGAGTTTAGAGTTTTGAGAATTCTTACTTTCAATGATGCACTTATCCGTATAGAATGCCACATGAAAGCCTTTGTCACATAATTAACTTACGCTTAGTAGGTTGTGCTTGAGTCCTTCAACATACAATACACCTTCTGTAGTTGTTTATGGTGGCTTGCCAATTCTACCAACTCCAAGTATTTTTCCTTTGTTGTTATCACCATATGTGACATAGCCTTTGTCCCTTAGAATAAGAACAAATAAATTATTTCTATCGCCCATAATATGCTTTGAATAGCTGCTGTCCAAGTACCATAAGTTGCAGGCGGCTCCCAAATTATCCTGTAAAATAGGTTAAGTTTTATTAGGTACCCAATATTCTTTGGGTCCTACATGGTTAGTACATTTCTCAATCAATCTATAATGACCTAGGGGTCCACCATATTTTCTAATCATGCAAGTATTTGGTGTATGCCCATGGTATTTACAATATGTACATGTGGGTTGATGGTTATGTATCCTAGATTTATCATTACTATGTTCAAATGAATGA
>NW_017726989.1:0-17002 GCF_001865875.1 Lupinus angustifolius | reverse complement strand
TGTAATTTAGAAGAATATAGTTTAGTGTTGTTTACCTCTTCATTATCAGAATGATGAGATGCCATTAAAGAGAGATGTGTTTGTTCTTCATTTTCTTGTTCAGAGGCGGAACTCCTATCATTGTCTTCCCAAGCAATATGGGCTCTCCGTCCAGTCCTCATTTCATTCTTCCCTTTGAAAGAATTCTTTTTCAGGTATGGACAGTCCATCTTCATATGACCCGGCTTGCCACATTCAAAGCCTGTGAATTTTTGGTTTGAAGTGGAGAGAAGTGGAGGCGTCATTGTTCTTGGTGAATTTCCTCATTTGTCCAGTTTTAGCACCCTTGTTCCTTTTAAGGAACTTGATGAACTTCTTTACAATAAGACTCATGTCTTCCATTTCTTCCTTCCTAGATTCATCTTCTGATGATTCATATTTGTCTACTTTCGCCTTGAGAGAGATATTCTTCTTTTTCTTTTCTTGCTCTTCATGTTGGTCAAGTTCTAATTCATGTTCCTGCAATTTACCAAACAAAGTACCCAAAGATATTTTTGATAAACTTTTCCTTTTCAGAAATGGTTGTTACCTTTGGTTGCCACATTTTGGTGAGTGATATTAGAACCTTTAAGTTCAAGTCACTATTGGATAGTACGTTACCAAGTGCAATAAGGTGATTTGTCAGGTGAGTAAACCTCTTTTGAAGATCCGAAATTTTCTCTCCAGGTTTCATACAAAACATTTCATATTCTTGGTAAAGAGTGTTGAGTCTCGACCTTTTTACCTCTTCAGTTCCTTCATGTGTAATCTCTAGAGTATCCCACATTTCTTTGGAAGATTTGCAGTTTGAATCTCTAAAGAACTCGTCAATGTCAAGTGTTGAAGTGAGGATGTTCTTTGCTTTGAGAACATATTGCACCTTCTTTTTATCTTCTTCATTCCATGAATATTTGGGCTTTAGTTCCCTTACGTTGTTGACTATAGTGATGGGTTCATATGGCCCTTCTTCAATTGCATTCCATATGTCCAAGTCTTGAGATTCTATGAAGATTCTCATTCTGATTTTCCGAAAGTCATAGCACTCTCCAACAAAGCTTGGAGGGCGGTTGATGTTGGAACCTTCTCTTAGAAATGATCTTGAGGTCATCTTCGATATAGGATCAGATTTGAGTATAACTTACTCAAAAATAGCTCTGGTGCCAATTGTAAGACTAAGATTGCAACTAAGAGGGAGGTGAATTAGTTGACTTAAAAGTATGGGCACTTTTTCTGCAAAATCAAGAGTTAAGTGCAGCATAAAAATTATACAGAAAATTAATAAGTAAAAATAAAGAGATAAAGGATAAGAGAGTATACCAAGATTTTATACTAGTTCACCTTCTTGTCCACTGAAGGCTACGTCCAGTACTCTTGCAGCACAAGAGATTTCCTTACTAAATATTATGAGTTGTAATTATAATATCTCACCCCCGAGACCTATATGTACCTTAATCACTCACTAATACTTATGTCACTCTTGGAAAAGATCCTTTCCAAGTAACTCTATCCCCTTTCTTATGTCATTCTTTGATTTATGCATTATATCATTTAAGCATTATGTTCTAGACACTTCAGAATTTGGTTGGTATGAATGTGTGGAAACCAGCTGTTGAAGTGTTTCAACCCTAATAATTTGCTAAAGTTTTTTAGTGTTTCATTATTTTTCTCTCTTTCTTATTTCTCCCCATCCTAGCAGGGTTAATGTGGTTGGTCATGTAAAGTATAAAACTTGTTTTGAAGAGGAACTTCCCTTACTCGAGGATGAGAATAAATAGGTAAACTCATTTATTCTTATATTATATGCATCAAATATTATTATATATCATATTTCTTATATACCATATTTGTTATCTTTATTATTATTGTTAATGTTAAGAGATGAGACCACATTTGTCATCTTTGCATGTGTATTAGATGTTGTAAGTTTAGTTCTTTGACTTCTTCAATTGAAATTTATTAACTTTGATATATGTTTTATCTTAATCTCTATGGTAGTAGCAAGTTCATATTGGTAGAAACTAGAAATATTTGTCATATGTTGGTTCTGTTATTGCAATGGAAGTTACACCTTAAATCATATGTTTCTGTTATTCTCACCACTAGTATATTATGCTATCTTTTTTTTACTGTAAAATTATGTTGAGGATCTAAAAAGAATTTTCAACTAAGATTTTCATATATGACAAATTAATTTTTATAGAACAACAATAATGATCCTTTTAATACTAAAATAGTAAGTTAAATGAGATTGTCATCATATTTTTCAACACTTCTTATGTCTGATTTTATCCTATACCATTTGAATTCAAGAAGTTGTTAATACCTTAGTTTACAATTGATTTTATATAGGTGTTTCATTGAGTACTTGAAGGAACTACTCGAAATTGCTTACTTAACTAGAATAGTTACCTCACATCGGTCATTAAGATGCGAGCTGCAGTTTCGAAGAACATTTATACTAGGTACAAGGTTGGTAAAAATGAGGTTTCTATTTCTTACCTGCAATATGCGGATGACATCCTTCTTATTGGAGAGAATTCTGAGCATAACATTATGGTGCTTAAAAGTATCCTGAAATGCTTCGAGTTGGCGTCTGGGCTGAAAATTAACTTTCATAAAAGTTGTTTCATGGGTCTTAACTTGAGTCCTGATTTTGTTACGAAGGCGGTTGATAAATTGTATTGTGCTGTTGGCTCTGTCCCCTTTAAGTTCTTGGGAATTCCTGTTGGTGCAAACCCTAAAAGGCTCTCTACTTGGTCTCATATCATTGATTCTTTCAAAAAGAAACTCTCTCTTTGGAAGCACAAGCTCATCTCCTTTGGCGGTAGGGTAACTCTTCTGAAATATGTATTATGTTCTCTACCAATCTGTCTCTTTTCATTCTTTAAAGCTCCAATTTCTGTTATTAATATGATTGACAAAATTCAAAGGCGTTTTCTTTGGGGAAGGGGTGACGAGAGAAAAGGGATACATTGGGTTAGGTGGGTGAAAGTTTGTAGGCCTAAAGAAGAAGGTGGTCTTGGGCTGAAAAACTTATTCCTTTTTAACTTAGTTCTTTTAGGTAAATGGAGATGGCGTTTGTTATGTGAGGGGGAGTCTATTTGGGTAAAAGTTTTAAAATCGAGATATGGGATGAGTTTCTAAGTTAGGAGGGGGTGGTGAATTAGAGTGTTTCAAGAGGGGTTCTTCTTGGTGGAGAGAGTTAGGCAATCTTAGTCAGTCCAGGGAGGGAATAAGTTGTGGTTGGATAAATGATGGTGTTTGTAGATCTTTAGGATGTGGCTCTTCTATTAAATTTTGGACTGATTTATGGGTGGGGAGAGATATCCTTAAAAATTCCTTTCCAATATTATTTCAGGTGGCTTTATAAAAAGATGCAACTGTTGAATCCTTGGGTGCTTGGAGTAATGGGGTTTGGTCTTGGAGCATACATTGGAGAATGAACTTGTTCGTTTGGGAGGAAGAAGAATATGAAGGTCTCCTACGATTCCTACACAACTCTATGCCTAAACAACATACTGCTGATTCTTGGACTTGGATTCATGACATAAGTGGGCAATACTCGGTCAGGAGTGCTTACCAATCTTTGCATTATGTGGAAGGAAGTCAGGACATTGTTTTCTTCAAGAGGCTTTGGGCTTCTAATGTTCCATCAAAGATGAAATGCTTAGTGTGGAGAATTGCTTTAGATGGGGTACCAACTAAAGTGAACTTTGGTCATAGAGGTGGATTATCTATGCAAGATCCCCTTATTTGTTCTCTTTGTGGTGAGTTGGAGGAAACTACTAGTCACTTGTTTTTTTTCTTGTTCAATATCCTATCTTGTTTGGCAAAAGCTTTATTCTTGCTTTGGTCTTACATCTATCATTCATAATGATGTAATGACTCTCTTTGCATCTCATGATATGGTTGGAGAAGAAGAAAAAACAGTTATGGGTGGCTCTTTGGTTTGTCACAATTTGGACTATTTGGCACATTAGGAACAACGTTATCTTTGAGAACTTGAGGTTCCAAATAGAGGAGATGGTGGAGCTTATTTTTCTGCATTCCTGGAACCTTATTATTGTTCGCTTTCCTTTCTTCTCTTACTCTTATGTTGATTGGATGAGACATTCATCAACTTGTCTTTCTCTTTGTTAATTTCAGAGATTCAGTGGATATGAGTATCACTTGTTCTCCTAATATTTTATCTCTTGATTAATAAAGTTTTCATTACTGGTCAACAAAAAAAAAGATTGTGCTTTAACTAGAATAGTTACCTTATATAATTTTGATGACTCACTATTGTGTTGATTGTGCTTTAACTAGATTAGTTACTAGTTGTATTTAGTGGCGTGTTCCTTTTATATTTCTTGTTCCTTGTTTATGTAGTGGGAATAAGATTTGGTTATTGTTGTTCTCATTGTTTGTTACTTGCTTATCTGTGTGTTTTGGAAAGTATGGTTTTACTTGGTTATTTTGTTATCTTCTTATAACGTAATGCTTTCTACATTTGTTTCAGGTACTGGTGCATGAGAGAGTGCTCTAACAAAGTTCAACTTGCTTTGGAATGATCAGCAAAAATGCCTCAACTTCAAAGTAATATTAGGGGCTCCAAAAAACATAAAGATGTCTAGATCTGGGCCTAATTTTTCTAAATGGGCTAAGTTCATAAAAATAAAAATTAATTCTAAAAACAACACTACATTGGAACCCATCCATTTAATTTATACGTTAGCAAAATTAATTTATATGGACAACTTTTTACCCAAATTTGAGTTAATATTATTATATTTAGATATATTTATGTAATATATTTTTTTAGTAAATTAGTTCATTGATAATTGAATATATTCTTTTTATTAATAATAATTCTCTGAAGTTATTGATTGACATTTGTTGTAAACCTACATTTCTTTTTCATTCAGGTAGTTTAAAAATTTCACAATGCCTCTAAGAGAAGAATTCTCAGCTAAAATGTTATAGGGTGATCCAAGTGAAGATATTGGATGACATTTTGGAACACAAGTACCTGAATATCAAAACAATATTAAATGTAAACTCTATAGAAAAGTAATCAAGGAGGATATCACTAGATTGATGCAACATATAGCACATTATAAAGGACGAGTGCAGGTTATCCTAAAGTTATTGATGTAGTTAGAGAAAGCAGGATGAAACTCCTCCTAGATGGGAAAGAAAAAAAATCCAAAAAAATAAAAGATGATTTTGAAGCACAATTAAGAGGGGATGCTAATGAAGAAGATCTTGATGACTATATTAACGAGCAAGTGAGGCAAGCTAAACAAGTAAGCTTTAATCCACAATATGAGTGGGAACAAATGCAACATTTTAGGCAACAAACAAGGGGGTCTGAGAATATATTTGAGCAAGTAGAAGCTCTCGCACAAGTGGTAGTGACGCTTCAAAATTACTAGATAATGATATTAATTTGAGGTTTACAGATGTTGATCTAGTGAGGAGTAGAAGTGTAAAACTACCTAAAATAATTGGTCGTTTTATGGATGTGGCAAGGAAGAAGCTTAGACAAGTTGTGGGAAAGTTTATAATCTATGAACGAGTGATAATGAATTAAAGAGGTATCATTGGTTTCATGATTTAATTGTTGTAGCAACTCAGGTTAGTCAAGGAGTAAAATGTCAAACTTCTTATGAAATTTCAACTATGTGTTTGAATGCTGAATATAATAATATGTGTGAATGGATCAAAATAACATTAAAATGTACATGCAAAGAGATTAGGGTAACGATAATGTGTGACAGTTAGATTAATAGTATAAATCAAAGGCACATTATGAATTTTCTTGATTACTCCAACAAAGGAACAATTTTCACAAATTCCATTGATGCCTCCAATGTTGATAACAGAAACACATATTACTACTTCCAGTTGTTGAATAAAATCGTGGATGAAGTGGGAGAAGAATATGTCATTCAAATTGTTAAATAATTAAAAAGGCCAAAAGTTAATGGAAAAGATACCACATTTCTTGTAAGACTGAGATGACAACTAAAAGTGGGGTGAATTAGTTGTCTTAAAAGTTTGACATATTTTTCTACAATTATCGGAGTTAGTAGTAGCGGAAAAAGTTAAGCAAAAAAATATCAAACAAATTTAAAGAGATAAGGGAGAAGAGAGTACTCAAAGATTGTTATACTGGTTGACCTTCTTGTCCACCGAAGGTTACGTCCAATACTCTTGCAGCACAAAAGATTTCTTCACTAGATATTAAGAGTAGCAATTACAAATTCTCACCACGAGATTTCCTTGTACCTTACACACACTCTAATACCTATATCGCTCTTTGGAAAACAACCTTTCCAAGTGACTCTATCCCCTTTCTTATCACATCATTGTGAAAGAAAGTAATTCAACAAATTGAATGAAGAAAACTTTAACTATGGCAATGATTGTCTTTACAAGATTTGAAACTATGAACTCTTAAAATTCAATAACTATTTATACACTTTAGTAATAATGCTCATTAAGTTTAAATAACTTTGAAACAACACTTAAGGCAACTTTAGAAAATATATTCTCATAGTTAAGAACAAGTTACAAAAAGTGTAGAGCAAATATTTCAGAAAAGTTTAGATTGTGTATATGAGTTGTGTATTTGAATTATGAGTTTCAATGTCTTTAAATAAGCTTTCCAATTAGCCATAACACCTCTATCACTATGCCAGAATAACTTTGTCATAGCTACATAACTTCACAGCAAATAAAGATCACACTAGATAAATAAATGAACTAAAATAAGATAACGAATTAGCTTATGCTTGAAGAGAAAAACTAAAAATTAATAATTTGCTTGAAGAGAGAAACTAAAAACAAAACAGAAAAAAAAGAGTAAGTTATGGAGAAGAAGAAGAAGAAGAAAAACAAGAGAAATAATAAACTGAGTGATATGTATTATTGTATAAGATTTTGTTTTTGAATTTGAAAAGATTTCCGCTCACTAAAACAAGCGTTAAATGTATGACATTTAACAATGTTTTCTTCAATAAGTGTTGTTAAATATAACACATTTAACAGCGCTGCTATTAAATATAACACATTTAACAGCACTTATTGAATAAGTGATGTTAAATATATGAAGTATGATCTTTAACAGTGTTTAGTGGAGAAACTGTTAAATATATGATTGTCTCACTTCAAATTGTATTCATTTTTTCTTAATTTTCGTAAGTTTGAGTTGCCTAATAATATTCCAGGATGATGCAGGAGATGAGATCAAGGATTCTTCTGAGCAACAATCAGGTGATGGAAAGCAGTGACATTGTAGTTCGTGGTCGCTTATGTGTTCTCTACTTTACCTTGCGAGACCCTTAATTTAGATTCCATGTGTGTTGCAATAGTAGGATTGTATTAATGTATTTAATGATTGCAAGTGGTTTATATTGTTTCAAATGGGTCGTTTATGTGCTTTGTTGATGACAAGAATGTGCTATGTAGTGATTTTATGAAGTTTGGATTGTTATAATATGAGTGCCTACTGTTAGTGTTGTGAGATAATATTCTTTTTGCATTTCACTACAATATAATGCTCTATCGTAAATCATATTCATCGATAAACTATATTTAACACCTTTAATAGCGCTTATTGAAGAACTGTTGTTAAATATATGAAGTATAACTTTTAACAGTGATTGCTTCAATAAGCGTCGTTAAAGATAACACCTTTAACAGCATTTTCTTCAATAAGTGTTGTTAAAGATAACACTTTTAACAGTGCTTATTGAAAAATTGTTGTTAAATATATGAAGTATGACCTTTAACAGTGTTTGCTTCAATTATACTTGTGGTTTTAATTTTTCTCTTAAAATACTTTTGAACATTACTACTATTTGTATATAATAGAGTATAAGGATAAAAATATTTGTAGACTTAGATTCTAATTCTTTGAAGCTTTATCTTCATTGTCTTCATAAATATTCTTCTTTTTCTTATTTATGTGATTTGGTGTCTTCATCAAAACTGTGTCAAGTTCAGGAGCAAGATTTTCTTCACAATTTCACCCTTTTTGATGATGACAAACTAATATATTCTTGACGGTGTAGTTTTCTAAGAGTAGCATACTTTGTGATATTCTGACTTGACTTGAGTATGCTCCCCTTTGATTTGGAGTTATGTGCCTGAAAGATTTTTAAATAGAAAAATACACTTCTCCCAACTTTTCTCCCCGTTTTGACTTCATCAAAAAGAACAAAAATTTCTGTAAATAAAACAAATAAATAGGAAATAATATATATATATATATATATATATATATAGAAAATATAAGGGTAACATAGCATAGTAGAAAATATAAATGATGTTCATACATTGTTCAAACATAATCAGAAAAAAATAACAAAACAACAATTTGTCTACAATCACGCAACAATACAGAATAGAAACCCTAGACAACAAATTTTCTAAGACTCGGGCTCAATGCTATGTCATCAAGATCCATGCTATTGATCTTATAGGAAAGACGTTGAAGCTCGAATATCACTTCTTGATTCTGAGCATCAAGAGCATCCATCCAATTAGAGATGTAGCCTCGAAGAGAGAATAACTCATCCATGATCATCTGATTTGTAGGCATGGCAGCACATGAAGAAGACTCAGCATGAAACTCAGAAGGTTGATGTTTAGAAGGGTTAGCAGAGACATTTGGATCATCAGGTGCAAATTGTCGATCACTTTGATGCTTATAGATTCTATCAATGGGATCTCGAAAGAATCCCATTTTGGGGATCACATCCACATCAATTTCACAATCGCATGCATCAAGTGTGACTTTACATTCACCAGCAATGGATAAACCAAAATTCTCAAGTACTTTGGTAATGAAGATTGCATAAGGCAAAGGGTTGAGTCTCTCATACAGGCCACATTTGTCTCATTACTATCAGAGCTCAATTGATTGAAAGATTATGCTTAAGAGCATACATCAGTTGTAGTTCAATGTCGTTAATTTGAGAATGATTTGAAAATTTTGGAAGAATGACATAGCTTAGAAAGCAAACGATCTTCGAGATTGAGATTTCATACAGCAAGGATATCTCTACTCTTTATAGTTTCACCTAACGCCAGTTGCTTACGCATTTCTATTTCTCGTTTAGAGAATCTACACCTAGAGTAGTAGAACTCTTTTCTATCATAGTTGTCCCATTCACATGCAAGACTAAAGTCTTTTATGCTACCTTGATGAGGTATATTACAGCATATCGAACTAAAGGTTTTAACATCTAAAATAATTTCTTTTCCTTTCACATTTGATGTTAAAGGATTCTTCCTAAAGTTTAAGTTGCAGTAAAATACTTTAACAAGTTTAGGATAATAGGCCTTTGACTCTTCACATAAATCAAAAAGATCTTGTTGCCTAAGTAGAATAGGGAAATGGAAATCTTCAAACTCAAAGTTACTTACATTGTCATACTTAGGAGCAAATAACGAGTGTGCAAGGAAATATTCTGAGAAAAATTTGCGTTGTTCATCATTAGCGAGAAGACTTGCCAAATCCAGAGGGTTAACTTCAAAAGATAAAGTACCTTGCTTCTTTTAAGACACACTGGTATGTTGCTTCTTAGCCCTTGATAATGAAGCTATTGATTAAGGTTTTTGAAAAGTTAGGTTTAAGGTTTGAGAGATTTGGGGATATTTATTTAGGCCACTAAACACGAAATATATGTAATAGAAGTGTTAAGAATTGAAAATTTGATATAAAATGACTCAAAAATCATGCAAATTGGATCAAAAACGAAGATTTTAGAAGAAGGAGAATGAGAAGGAGAAGGAGAAGGAGAAGGAGAATGAGAAGGAGAAGAAGAAGAAGAATAATAAGAAGAAGAAGAAGAAGAAGTGTCTGAAAAAATGATGAGGGAAACTGAAATACTGGTCAAAGTAATCGGTTACTCAAAGTGAGTAATCGGTTACTCAACATAGAAAATTCCCATATTTAAAACAGCAGCCTTAGGTAATCGATTACGCATATGGGTAATCGGTTACTGAAAGTTCCTGCTCAATGTCGTAATCAATTACTCTCTAGAGTAATCGGTTACTGACCCTAGAATTTCAAATTTTCAGGCTTACTGATGCCTAATAATTGATTATTTACCCAAAGTAAACGATTATATACCCCGGAAATGAAAATTTTGAATAAAAAATAAGCATTTTAAGTGCAAGTAGGCATAAGATTATCATAATGAAGAACATATAATCATATATAAGCATTTAATACAAGTAAGGTTCGTCAAGAATGCTTAATTCTCGTCTAATTTTATAAAAAAGTTCTTTTGCCAAAGGTTTAGTGAATATATCGGCTAGTTGGTCATGAGTATCAACAAATTCTACAGATACATCTTTCTTTTGGACATGATCCCTAAAGAAGTGTTGTCTTATATCTATGTGTTTGGTTCTAGAATGCATTACTAGATTCTTTGTGAGATTTATAGCACTAGTATTATCACATTTTAGGGGAATGTGGCCTAAGTCTAAGTCATAATCTCGTAATTGTTGTTTAAGCCACAACAACTACCTTCCGTTATGTACTGTGCCTCAGAAGTACTTAGGAAAACACAAGCTTGTTTCTTGCCTGACCATGAGATTAGTATATTTCCTAATATATGACAAGTACCACTTGTACTTTTTCTCTCAGTTTTGCATCCAGCAAAATCTGAATTTGAATATCCAACCAAATCACACATATACTTCCTTTTGGATACCATAATCCAACGTTAGTTGTGCCTTTTAGACATCTCACGATTCTTTTGACATCAACTAAATGTGATTCTTTTGGTTTTGATTGATAACGAGCACACAAACAGACACTAAACATTATATCAGGTCTGCTGACAATTAAATAGAGTAGGGGACCAATCATATCTCAATACTTAGATATGTCAATGAACTTTCCAGCTTCATTTGTATTGATGTATGTATCAGAACCCATAGGAGTGGCTAATGACTTGCATGATCCATTTCAAATCTTTTCAGCAAATCTCTACAATATTTGGATTGACTTACAAAAATATCATCCTTAAGTTGTTTACTTTGCAATCCAAGGAAGTAATTTAACTTCCACATCATAGACATTTCAAACTTCCCTTACATCATTTCGCCAAAATCACTACACAAAATCTCATTCGTAGAACCAAAAATAATATCATCAACATATATTTGAACAAGAAGAGCATGATGATTTATTTTCTTTATAAAAAGTGTAGTGTCGACCTTTCCTTTGTTAAAACCTTTTTCAATTAGAATGTTTCTTAGACGATCGTACCAAGCACGAGGAGTTTGCTTTAAGCCCTAGAGAGTTTTCTTTAGTTTATAAACATGAGAATGATGTTTGTAGTCTTCAAAACCTGGAGGTTGTTCTACAAACACTTATTCTTGTATATAACCATTAAGAAATGCACTTTTTCCGTCCATTTTATATAACTGAAAATTTAAAGAGCAAGCATATGCACGTAATAACCGAATAGCTTCAAGTCTAGCAACATGAGTGAATGTTTCATCAAAATCTATTCCTTATTCCTGATTGTATACTTGTGCTACTAGTCTAACTTTATTTCTAATAATGTTTCCATTTTCATCTGATTTGTTACGGAATACCAAACGAGTTCCTATAACATTCCATTATCTGGTCTAGGAACAAGTTCTCAAACTTCATTTCTCTCAACATTTATAAGTATTTTTTATTTTCTTCTTTATGTGATGTTGGTGTCTTCAACAAAATTATGTCAAGGTTAAGAGCATGATCTTCTTCACAATTATATTGGTCTGCATGGTTTGCTCTTTGTTTGGATCTTTGCTTGGAGCATATTGAAAAATAAAAAATGTTCAAAAATCATTTGAGGAAGCAAAGATGGTGATAACCTTCATCTATAACCATATATGGATAGTAAATCTTATGAAGAAATATACTAGAGGTAGAGAAATTGTTCGTCTTGGCATCACTCAATTTCCAACAAAGTTCCTGCAGATTCAAGTGATTGAGAATCAAAAGCAAGGCCTGAAGCAAATGTTCAACTCCGAAGAATTCAAAAAATCTAAATTTTACAAACAAAAGAATGGACTAGCACTTAAAGCAAGGAAAATTATGTTGGATAATGAATTTTGGAGTCGGACTACATATATATTAAAAGTATTTGAGCCTATAGTCAAAGTACTAACACTGGTGGATGGTGACACATATCCACAAAGAGTTTTTTTATGAAGCAATTGACCGAGCCAAACAATAAATTCAAAAAAATTGCCGCTATCATTCTCAATACAGTCATATAATTGACAAGATATGGAAATTCATGTGCTCCGATTTTCACTCCACAAGTATGTTAGTAAAATTTATATTCCATTTTATCAATGGTTCCTAATTTCATATCTCCATTCTGATATTCATACTTTAATAAATTGATAGGTTATTTTCTTAACCCATAATTCCAATATGGAGTTGAACATAGAACCGATGTCTATAAAGAAACATTTGATGGAACAAGTAGTGTCATCATGAAACTGGAAAGAGACATGGATAAACAAATTAAAGTTTTGAATCAGGTTCACTAGTTTATAATGAAATCTTATATTTTGATATTTTAAATTAAAATTCAAGATTATACATTTTTATAATGACATGTTGTTAGCCCCACATATCTATGCATGTTCCTGCCTCAGACAGGATTGTCTCTGTGGCGAAGATACCTATGGAAAACAAAAAAAAATACAATTGATTCTTTTTAGAAATAAATCAGAGACATTCGACACATCTCAAGCTCAAGCAGCTTGGTCTAGAATGAATCCACGTAAAATAAAAATTTTCATATTTCTTTAGACTAGTGTATTTAAAACACTTTTTACGAGCACAATAACTTATTTATTTTTCTCGATGACATAAATAGATAAATGATGGATGATATTAAGTTCATGCTCTCCTAAACTTAAAAGCATTACATGTAAAATTCTTAGTGAAACAACTTCAGCCCCAAATTGTGAGAGAAACTGGAGCATTTTTAGCTACATTCATACAAAGAAAAAGAATAGGCTCACATATAATAGATTACATAGACTTGTCTATATATTCTACAATATGAAATTGAATATGAAAACTAGAATGAGAATAAGTCAAGAAGAAATTGAAGCAAGTTTCAATCATATTAATCTTGACAACATATTTCAGGAAAATAAAAATATGGAAGTTGATAGTGATAATGTTGGTCCTGGTGAAAACAGTGGTGGTTTAAGCCCACCGAATGGCGATGGTGGCGATGGCGGTGGTAACGTTGAGCCTATAGAAAGTGACCATGAAGATGAGAAAATCCACAATGATCCATATGAGGAGATGTTATTGCATAGGCACAATCGTAACCTAATTAATCTCACAATGCATACATCGGGTATAATTCATTCTAGCGGTTCATTTAATGGTAATAATAGAACTGAGTCGCAATCTAGGAAATAAGAAAAGAAACAAATATTATACTTGAAGATGCTTCCTCTACTAGTTTTGCACAAAGTTTTAGTAATTTTAGCATTGATGAAACATCTCAAAGCAGTCAAATGTACAATCCAATGAATCTGACATATTATCCACATAGTTATTATACACATGATCTATATGCAAGTGGACAATTTCCACCTTACTAGTCATCATCAACATATTATCAATAGCATTATTATCAACAATCAAGTTATGAATTTTTTGGTTATGTATTTGGTCAAGGAGCTACATGACATGGTAATCAGAATGGCAATGAAAATTATGCTCTTCGTAACATTTTAACATGTAGTATCAATTAATAATGTGCATAATGTGCATATGAGTACTATAGTGGATTTAATAATTTCCTTTACTTTTCTTAAGATTTTTCAAGTGACATTTTATAACATATTAAATATGATCAGTGGCGGATCTTGGTACAAAGTTTAGGAGGGACAACAATATTTAATTAAGTTTATAAGTAATATTAATTTACTAATAAAAATATATAGAAATATACATAATTCTTTTGAAGTTTCAAAATATCATATTAATTCTAAATAATCATAATTAATAATTAAAGACGTTAACAAAAAATGTGCATTCATTTAAAGTGATGTTATTCATTCTTTTAAATATTTCAACTCATCGATTGTTGAATTATGAGTAAAATTTTAAGCTATTTTCTTTTCAATATAAATCATCATGTTCTCTACAAGAAATTCATATCATATCTTACTACTTGATTTTGTTTGATTGGCTTTGTTGTGAAAATGATATTTGTGTAGTAGCAAACATAATAGTTAAGAAAATACGAATAACTCGATCATGTAAACAATATGCATTCATTATTTTTCCTGTATTGTCAAAGTTAATCTTAGTTCAGAGAAGATTAAGAGTTTTTCACACAAGAATGACCAATAATATCAACAATAAAATATTGATATTAACATCTTAATTTAATATTCTCTTACTCATTGAAATTCATAAGGTATAATTTTTGCACAAAAATATATATTATCAATATTAAATTATTTCTAAAAATTGATAGGATCTTAGGACTTTTGATATAAAGTTTGACAAAGTCAATATATGATTCTCGTGATCTATTTCATTAGAGTAAAATCATTATGAATATATTATTATAAACAATATCAATATCTACACATATAAAATAATTTGATTAATTATCTATGATTTTTAAAAAAACCACACAAATTACCCAAAGTACAAAAAATATGTTGGAAGAAAAGGTAAAAAAATATAGAATAAAATACTTAAATAAGAAGCAAAACATTGTGACATCTCATAGCTGATTGAAATAAAAAAGGAAGTAGCATATGCAAGATAAGTATGGGTGAATAGCCAAAGTTTGCCAAAGCATCAACGCTGCCATTAGCTTCCTTTATAGACACTGTCCAACCACCATCCATTAGAGAACGAACCTCATGAACAATGGACGTTTTTTTTTCTTAAACAAAAAATCTCATAAATTTTGAATGATTAAAAAAATAAGTAATCCTATTAGAATTAACAGTCTATTATACCAATATCTTTTGAATATTAGTAAAAGTATCCATCCCTTTTTTCATCTAGATAAATTTATCCTAATTATGCATGTATTACATTCACATCTCTTCAAGAGAGATGAGTGTAATATTTTAAAATTTATATGTGTAATTAAGTTACCCTAACTAATTAAAAAATATCATTATAATTTACTCTTAATTAATTATAAATTATCTTTTTTATTTGCGTATATAAACAACGTCTTCTTAGGACTATTGATACATTTTGTAATAAACCAATATTATTTTTCATAATTTACTATATTTTTGTTTCCTTTTGTATTGTGTCACTAATCAATCAGGGAATGTTTACGATATAACATTATCGTTAAGTATGATAATGATAACATATTACAACTTAATGGAGAAAGTGAACTCCAACAATGTTCATATCATGTTTTAAGAAATCATTGTCATACTTAACAATGTAGTATGTATCAAAACTTATATGAGTGATACATAATAAAAAAGGGAGTAAAAACATAATTAATTGTAAAAGAAATATTTTGGTTCATTATAAAATGCATCAATAATTGTAATTAGATGTTTATCTATACTTCTATACTACTTATAAAGGGAAAACATAAAATACCTACCCAAGAAGTATTTTATTTCGCTATTTAATTTTTTATAACTCATAATTTAATGTTTATCTATACTAATACTAATAAACATAAAATAACTACCATGAAAGATTTTATGTTTTCCTATTTTATCTTTTATACTTTCTAATTTTATCTACACTAATATATACTAATACTAATAAACATAAAATAACTACCCATGCAGTATTTTATGTTTCCATATTTTATCCTTTAACTTCTAATTTCATGTTTATTTGTACTACTAAATAAAGGGAAAACAAAAATAACCACTACACCATGGTGTAATTTGTGATTCTCTATTTTGCTCTCATTATCTTCTTATTGCTACCCAAAAAAATCAGATAATATTATCTTCTTATTTTGTTATCGTCATCTTATTTTGAAAGTGTATTTAAAAATTGAACATTACACCAAAAAAGTATTTGTTATCAATCGAATAAATTCAACTGTAAATTACAAATATTTGATACAAAAAGGTAAAAATATGATCGGCAGGCACGAAGTGTCTATCGCCATGCTAGTATACATAAAAAAGAAGATTGATTTCATAATCAAATATTATATACAAGTTTACAAATGATCAATTTATCATAGCTAATGTATAATTAATTAAGAGTAAATTATATTGACACCCTTAAAGTTTAGTTTAATTATACTCATCACATTTATTTCTTTAAAATATTACATTTATCATATATATATATATATATATATAACTATGTATGGTTTGTGTACGTAGGTATAAAGAAATAAAATATAGTTTTTATTGTTTCTTTAAAACTCAAGGCATTGTGGGAGAAATTTCTCAATCCGAAATCCATAGATTGAATGTTCATGGCTTCGTTCCGATAAGCGAATGTTTATGCCCATACATAAATCCATATGGAACGACCATGACCCAGACCGAAGAAACCCCAAATGATTTCATGGTGAAGATGAAGAACATACCTTGTTGAGCCATTTCTGAAATCTCGAAGGTATGAAGGTGCGATGATCTTCCAGATGATAGAGCGCCTTATAGTTTTCCTTAGTTTCTCTCTAGAGGGGAATAAGAGAAAATGCCTTAGCTTGAGTGTGTTGTGTTGAGGTTAGTTGGAGGAGACTTATCCTTATCCTTATAAGCCTTATGGATGAGTGGATAACACTATTCTCATCCTACCTTATTCTCCTCCACCTTTACACTTGAAAACCTGTTGCTCTACAAATGAGGACCATAACCCATAAAAGTAACCCTGTAATAGTTACTCCTTTAGTTGCAATAATTTTGATTCAGTCCCTTCATCAAATCAGAAATTGCCCGAAGATATCTACGCTTATATTATTTCATGACACATATGCCCTTAGCC